>NC_136631.1:5609376-5780219 GCF_933228915.1 Telmatherina bonti
GGAGGGTGTGTTCCAATTACAGGGGAATCACACTCCTCAGCCTCCCTGGTAAGGTCTATTCAGGGGTCCTGGAGAGGAGGGTCCGCCGGATAGTCGAATCCCGGATTGAGGAGGAGCAGTGTGGTTTTCGTCCTGGTCGCGGAACAGTGGACCAGCTCTATACCCTCTCTGGGGTCCTGGAGGGGGCATGGGAGTTTGCCCAACCAGTCTACATGTGCTTTGTGGACCTGGAGAAGGCATTCGACCGTGTCCCCCGGGGGCTCCTGTGGGGGGTACTCCGGGAGTATGGGGTACCGGACCCCCTTGTACGAGCTGTCCGGTCCCTGTACGACAGGTGTCAGAGCTTGGTCCGCATTGCCGGTAGTAAGTCGGATTCGTTTCCAGTGAGGGTTGGACTCCGCCAAGGCTGCCCTTTATCACCGATTCTGTTCATAACTATATGGACAGAATTTCTAGGCGCAGCCGAGGGGTTGAGGGGATCCGACTTGGTGGCCTCAGGATTGGGTCCCTGCTTTTTGCGGATGACGTGGTCCTGTTGGCTTCGTCTGGTCGTGATCTCCAGCTCTCGCTTGAGCGATTCGCAGCCGAGTGTGAAGCGGCTGGGATGAGAATCAGCACCTCAAAATCTGAGACCATGGTCCTCAGCCGGAATAGGGTGGATTGCCCTCTCCGGGTCGGGAGTCAGGTCCTGCCTCAAGTGGAGGAGCTTAAATATCTCGGGGTCTTGTTCACGAGTGAGGGAAGGATGGAGCTTGAGATCGACAGACGGATCGGTGCGGCGTCTGCAGTAATGCGGGCTCTGCGCCGGTCTGTCGTGGTGAAGAAGGAGCTGAGCCAGAAGGCGAAGCTCTCGATTTATCAGTCGATCTACGTTCCTACCCTCACCTATGGTCATGAGCTGTGGGTCGTGACCGAAAGAACGAGATCTCGTATACAGGCGGCTGACATGAGTTTCCTCCGCAGGGTGGCCGGGCTCTCCCCCAGATAGATATGTGAGGAGCTCGGTCATCCGGGAGGGGCTCAGAGTAGAGCCGCTGCTCCTTCCCATCGAGAGGAACCAGTTGAGGTGGCTCGGGCATCTGGTCAGGATGCCTCCTGGACGCCTCCCTGGTGAGGTGTTCCAGGCACGTCCCTCTGGGAGGAGACCCCGGGGAAGACCCAGGACAGGCTGGAGGGATTACATCTCTCGGCTGGCCTGGGAACGCCACGGGATCCCCCCCGCAGAGTTGGCAAATGTGGCTGGGGAGAGGGAAGTCTGGGCTTCCCTGCTTAGGCTGCTGCCCCCGCGACCCGACCCCGGATAAGCGGCAGAAGATGGATGGATGGATGGAATATAATGCATAAATATGCAATAATTATATGATATACTGGTAAGCTCATACAATAGAAAAATGCTGAAATATAGAAAAATAAATAAAATAAATAGTTAAATAAAAGAGATAAATAAAAATAAAATGAATAAAAAAATATCAGCACTTGTTGTGCAATTAGTGTGTTGAGGTAGTGAGGTCACATGACTAAAAAGCTATTGAACTTTGAAATCTTAAAAAATTCATATAAAATACTACAGGATGAAAACAAGGAAAATAAAGGCTGTGCAACATGTGGCAGGACTAGATGAGCAATTAGGCAGTGTTTGAAGTGTGTAGGTCACATGACTAAAAAGCTATTGAACTTTGAAATCTTAAAAAATTCATATAAAATAACCCGAGGTGAAAATGGAGAAAATAAAGGCTGTGCAACATGTGGCAGGACTAGATGAGCAATTAGGCAGTGTTTGAAGTGTGTAGGTCACATGACTAAAAAGCTATTGAACTTTGAAATCTTAAAAAATTCATATAAAATAACCCGAGGTGAAAATGGAGGAAATAAAGGCTGTGCAACATGTGGCAGGACTAGCTGAACCATTAGGCAGTGTTTGAAGTGTGTAGGTCACATGACTAAAAAGCTATTGAACTTTGAAATCTTAAAAAATTCATATAAAATACTACAGGATGAAAACAAGGAAAATAAAGGCTGTGCAACATGTGGCAGGACTAGATGAGCAATTAGGCAGTGTTTGAAGTGTGTAGGTCACATGACTAAAAAGCTATTGAACTTTGAAATCTTAAAAAAATTCATATAAAATACTACAGGATGAAAACAAGGAAAATAAAGGCTGTGCAACATGTGGCAGGACTAGCTGAACCATTAGGCAGTGTTTGAAGTGTGTAGGTCACATGACTAAAAAGCTATTGAACTTTGAAATCTTAAAAAATTCATATAAAATAACCCGAGGTGAAAATGGAGAAAATAAAGGCTGTGCAACATGTGGCAGGACTAGCTGAACCATTAGGCAGTGTTTGAAGTGTGTAGGTCACATGACTAAAAAGCTATTGAACTTTGAAATCTTAAAAAATTCATATAAAATAACCCAAGATGAAAATGGAGAAAATAAAGGCTGTGCAACATGTGGCAGGACTAGCTGAACCATTAGGCAGTGTTTGAAGTGTGTAGGTCACATGACTAAAAAGCTATTGAACTTTGAAATCTTAAAAAATTCATATAAAATAACCCAAGATGAAAATGGAGAAAATAAAGGCTGTGCAACATGTGGCAGGACTAGCTGAACCATTAGGCAGTGTTTGAAGTGTGTAGGTCACATGACTAAAAAGCTATTGAACTTTGAAATCTTAAAAAATTCATATAAAATAACAGAGGATGAAAACAAGGAAAATAAAGGCTGTGCAACATGTGGCAGGACTAGCTGAACCATTAGGCAGTGTTTGAAGTGTGTAGGTCACATGACTAAAAAGCTATTGAACTTTGAAATCTTAAAAAATTCATATAAAATAACACAGGATGAAAACAAGGAAAATAAAGGCTGTGCAACATGTGGCAGGACTAGATGAGCAATTAGGCAGTGTTTGAAGTGTGTAGGTCACATGACTAAAAAGCTATTGAACTTTGAAATCTTAAAAAATTCATATAAAATACTACAGGATGAAAACAAGGAAAATAAAGGCTGTGCAACATGTGGCAGGACTAGCTGAACCATTAGGCAGTGTTTGAAGTGTGTAGGTCACATGACTAAAAAGCTATTGAACTTTGAAATCTTAAAAAATTCATATAAAATACTACAGGATGAAAACAAGGAAAATAAAGGCTGTGCAACATGTGGCAGGACTAGCTGAGCCATTAGGCAGTGTTTGAAGTGTGTAGGTCACATGACTAAAAAGCTATTGAACTTTGAAATCTTAAAAAATTCATATAAAATCACACAAGATGAAAATGAGGAAAATAAAAGGCTGTGCAATGTGTGGCAGGACTGGACTAGTAATTAGGCAGTGATTTTAGGTGTGTAAGTCACATGAGTAAAAACCTATTGATGTTTGAATTGATTAAAAATTCATGTAAAATAGGACTAGATGAAAATGGAGAAAATAAAGGCAGTGTAGCACTCACAGATAAATCGTAAACTGTTTAAAATTGTTTTGACATTCATAGCCCCAGTGGTTGCGGAGATAGTTATGTTTAAATTCTGCTATGGTTAATTTTTTGACGGTCCCTAACTATCCGCCGGTGGTGAAGACCGCTGCGGTGAAATTTGCTGTCACAACCCCACGACAAAGCAGCTTAGGGTCGGCAATTCATTACGAGGAGACTGGGTGTTCAAATATAGATGGAAGGTATGAAGTTAAGAAGACCGTTGCATCGTGCATCTTAACCCCACGACGAGGTGGTTTCGGGTCGGGAGACTGGGTGTCCGAATATCTGTTGAATATCAAACATCAAACTAACTTTACCTCGGTCAATTCTGCGGAGGAAACTCATTTCAGCCGCCTGTATACGAGATCTCGTTCTTTCGGTCACGACCCACAGCTCATGACCATAATTTATCAATTTATTTAACGACCATTTCTAAAAAACATGGAAGATCTCAGATAAAATGCAGCGTTCTGAAATAAAACCTGAAACTAGGCATAATTTATCATAATAATTAATATCTATAATTCCTTTTTTACATATTTACATGAGAAAAAAAGAAAAACTTTGGTTCTTTCTCACTTAGAGGGAAAAATCTGAAAATGAGCAACTAAGCGAATGTCTGTGTGAATTCATGTTGCTTTAAAAGATGATCTTAACACTGCTCCATTATCATCTCCGCCATGCAGTGTAGTCTGCTTTTCTACGACAAAAAAGTCATTCTTCAATTCAGAAAATGTTTTCAGATCTTTTCTCCTGAAGTGAGAAAGAAACAACACAGAAATGAATATTAACCGGCTGGTTTACCGTGTGTCTAATTATCTTCCTGCTCTGGCAGATTATTTCACCTCATTTTATTCTTAATTTTTCCAAATTAAAAGATTTTGTCTTATATTTAGACAGCTCATTTTTGCCGTGCAGAGACGGAGCTGAGGTCGTCCAGGTTTCTGCTGCCTGATGTCAAACATACCATGGTAATGAGTAAACCTAGTGAGGGTGTGTGTGTGTGTGTGTGTGTGTGTGTGTGCCTACCCGAACTGATGCTTGGGCCATGCGCTCCTGGTTGAGCGTGCGCCGTCTCTCCCAGCGGTGGATGGAGTCCTGAACCTCTCTGCTGAGCTGCCGCGTTGGTGACCTCTGCTGGTCAAACGTCTTTATGTGCTCCAGAGCCCCGTAGGTGGTGGTCAGATAGTAGGAACCTGCACGGGACCAAAGGCCTGATCAGAACTATTCTGAACACACAACACGGCTCGACCAGGAGATGCTGGTCATAATTCATCTGTGTTTTACGCAACACATACAGTAAATGCAAAACGTCAATGAATGTTAAAGTTTTCTTCAAATGAGGTCATATTCATTCCTTTTTATGTTGCAGAGCTGCAACACATCACAGAAAATGTGCTTCAGTGACTCTTTGTTCCCATTCCTTCTCCCAGCTCCTCCAGGATGATCTAATAATGAGGAAACCAAACGATGAAGAGTTTCAGGTGTTATTCGTCTCCTGAAAACACGTCTTCAGGTGCTCGTGGTGGGTTTTTGGTCACGCTGCAGGCAGGCCAGTCCACTACTCTACACTGAAAATCCTCCAGATCTGACTGTAGAGGAAGAAACATGGAAATCCCTTCAATCTTTCTTTGATGAACACTGTTGTCTTCCTCACTTTTGACAAACTGGAGGTCCTCTGAACGACACCGCAGCATCGTCACCTGCCATAAAAACATCAGCAGTGTTCTTCTCGTTTCCAGCTCTACGTTGTTCCCATCATGACAACTTTCAGATTTTTTTGCAAGTTTAAAATGCTAAAATGTAAGTAAAGGGAAACAAAGAAGACAAGATAAAACACAACGTATCCCTGCACAAGCTGCCTTTCCCATTCTGTCCAAAGCTTTCCTCAGGCGAGCTGTTTGACGTGGTGTCGGCCGTACAGTCGCATGCGTGGGCCTACCTTCTCCCAGAGTTAATGACGGGTCCATCAGCTCCATCATGTATTCAACATCCAGCTGCAAGGCGGACAGATTGGATCTGGCCAGGACGTACATCATTACAGGCAGGAAGTCATCAGCACCGTGGGCCCGCCCTAAAACACACACACACACACACACACACACAGATGCTTGCAGGGTTGTGTAACTTCGCTGCATGCAGGATCTGCATCGTCTGGTGTGGCGCTGTTCTGACCTGGGCAGCTGACAGACATGGAGTCGTAGATGATCTTGCAGGTCTTCAGCAGCAGCTCGATCTTCCTCTGTGGGGAATATTCCTGATGGAGGTTGTTCAGTTTAATGCTGATTTTCTCCATGGCAGAGGCCTCGGGGACGGAGGTGGTCACTCCCAAAGCGGTGGTGGTGCTCCCCAGGACAACAGACTGACACACACAACATCAGCATCACTGCTGCTTTCGCTAACAGCTCCTGATCCGACGGAGTCTCACCTGGTTCTGCGCCAGCTGCTTCATGCTGCCGGCATTGCTGTGCAGTTTCTCCAGACTCTGGTAGATGGGGTCCCTCAGGGGCTTCAGGACACTTTTACACAGAGCTGCCTCCACGATGTTCTCTGCAAACACATGCAAAGCTTTTCTTTAGCTCTGATCAACACCCACACCTCCATCAGGGTTTTTTTTTATCATCATTTACAGGAAACAGGATGTGGTTCAGCAGGAAATGACAGAGATAAGGCATTCCCCATGAATGCATCATGAAATCACCCAGTTTGTCTTGTGTATACTGATGTTGTGGCTCCAGCATGGCCTGCAGCTCCGTACTCTGCAGGAGGTAACTCTTCAGCTGAGTCATCATCTGTCTGATCTCCTGCAGGAGCTCTGTGGTAGTCGAGTGTTTGGACATGGTCTCCAGCGTGAATGCTCGGTGCTCTTTCACCTAAAAACAAAGCATGACTCAGCGTTTTGTGCTTGAACCCTAAATCACATTGGAATGAATGATCTACTCACCAGGTTACCAAAGTAGCTCAGTGGGTCCCTGGCCAGCTCTACGATGCGCTTGGTGAGGCGGCGGTCGTGGCTGATGAGTCCGGTCAGCACGGTGGACAGGCGGTTGCGAGCTCGGTTCAGCATGATGGTGGTGGGGGTTCGCCTGATGCCGGTTTTGGGGCTGCGGCTCTCTGAAATGCTCCTGGAAGGGAAACACCGATACTCAGACTTTCTTCTGATACTGACGTTAATTGATCAGGAGGTCCAGTTTCCACAGAAACCTCCTAAACAGAAGGACGGTATCATGTTAGGATAAATCTACATGTACAAATCTGCAGCCAGAGTCCTGACCAGAACCAGCAGGAGAGATCATATTTCTCCAGTTTTAGCCTCTCTTCATTGGGTGCCTGTTGAATCTAGAATAGAATTTAAAATCCTTCTCCTTACATATAAAGCCCTCCACAACCAGGCACCACTATATATCAAAGACCTCATAGTTCCTTATATACCAAGCAGAGTACTTCGTTCGCAGACTGCAGGCTTACTTGTGGTTCCTAGAGTCTCAAAGAGCCGAGCAGGAGGCAGAGCCTTTGGTTATCAGGCCCCTCTCTTATGGAATAAGCTCCCAGTTAGTGTTAGGGAAGCAGACACCCTCCCCACCTTTAAGACTAGGCTGAAGACTTATCTTTTTGATAAGTCCTATAGCTAGGGATGGTTAGCATCCCTTAGTTATGCTGCTATAGGTTTAGACTGCTGAGGGACATTTCCTGATACACTGAGCTTCTCTCTCTTTATCTCTCGCCCCCCCCGGGTTCTGCCGGAGGTTTCCTTCCTGTTAAAAGGGAGTTTTTTCCTTCCCACTGTTGCCAGTGTGCGTGCTCAGGATGGGAGATTGAGTTGGACTCAACTCAATCTGTTGACTTCCTTATATAGGCTGTTATGAATTGGCTTTCATTATGTTTTTTTTTTTTTTACTGTCTGTAAAACTTCTTGAGATGGCATTGCCGTGATTTGATGCTATATAAATAAAGTTGAATTGAATTGAACTCACAACGTATCGCATGGATTTCAAGTTTGTGGTCAGTAAATCTGAGGTCCATCCATCTTCTGCTGCTTATCCGGGGTCGGGTCGCGGGGGCAGCAGCCTAAGCAGGGAAGCCCAGACTTCCCTCTCCCCAGCCACATTTGCCAACTCTGCGGGGGGGATCCCGAGGCGTTCCCAGGCCAGCCGAGAGATGTAATCCCTCCAGCGTGTCCTGGGTCTTCCCCGGGGTCTCCTCCCCGAGGGACGTGCCCGGAACACCTCACCAGGGAGGTCCAGGAGGCATCCTGACCAGATGCCCGAGCCACCTCAACTGGTTCCTCTCCATGTGGAGGAGCAGCGGCTCTACTCTGATCTTCTCCCGGATTACCGAGCTCCTCACCCTATCTCTAAGGGAGAGCCCGGCCACCCTGCAGAGGAAACTCATTTCAGCCGCCTGTATACGAGATCTCGTTCTTTCGGTCTCGACCCACAGCTCATGACCATAGGTGAGGGTAGGAATGTAGATCGACTGGTAAATCAAGAGCTTTGGCTTCTGGCTCAGCTCCTTTCTCACCACGACAGACCGGCGCAGAGTTCAGGTTCAGGTCTAGATTTAGGTTTAGGTTCAGGTCTAGAAACAAGTTTAGGTTCAAGTCTAGATTCAGGTTTAGGTTAAGGTCTAGATTCATGTTTAGGTTCAGGTCTAGATTCAGGTTTAGGTTCAGGTCCAGGTTCATGTCTAGATTCAGGTTTAGGTTCAGGTCTAGATTCATGTTTAGGTTCAGGTCTAGATTCATGTTTAGGTTCAAGTTCAGGTCTAGGTTCAGGTTTAGGTTCAGGTCCAGGTTCATGTCTAGATTCAGGTTTAGGTTCAGGTCAAGATTCAGGTTTAGGTTCAGGTTCACGTCTAGGTTTAGGTTTAGGTTGAGGTCTAGAAACAGGTTTAGGTTCAAGTCTAGATTTATGTTTAGGTTCAGGTCTAGATTCCGGTTTAGGTTCAGGATCAGATCTAGGTTCAGGTTTAGGTTTAGGTCCAGGTTCAGATCTAGGTTCATGTCTAGATTGAGGTTTAGGTTCAGGTCTAGATTCGGGTTTTGATTCATGTTTAGGTTCAGGTGTAGATTCAGGTTTAGGTTCAGGTTCACGTCTAGGTCCAGGTTCAGGTCCAGGTTCATGTGAGGATTCAGGTTTAGGTTCAGGTCTAGATTCAGGTTTAGGTTCAGGTCTAGATTCAGGTTTAGGTTCCGTTTTTGATTCAGGTTTAGGTTCAGACCTAGATTCAGGTTTAGGTTCAGGTCCATATTCAGGTTTAGGTTCAGGTCTAGGTTCAGATTTAGGTTCATGTCTAGATCCAGGTCTAGATTCAAGTCTCGATTCAAGTCTAGATTCAGGTCTAGGTTCAGGTCCAGGTCCAGCAGCATTAAGTATCCAAAACAGCTGTTCCAGAATATACAGATGAGAAGGATGGCGCGGTCGTATTCCAGTTGACGACACCAGGATTCATGAGGCTCTGATAAGGACATAGTGGTTCAGGGAACAGGACCCATAGAGAACCCCGTAGAGAATCTCTGGGATGTGCTGGAGGCCAGACTTGGAGAAAAATGAAGCAACAAGATGGAGTGAAACCTTATGACATTGCAGAATGGCGTGAAACAACGACGCAGTGAATCTGAGCGAACGTTCCAGTGTGGACCTTTTCTTTTTGCTCAGGCAGTGTATGTTTCAGCCTCTTTTGGACCAACGTTAGCATTGCACTGTGCTGTTTGCCACGCTGCGCCTTCATTTTAATGTTCTGATGATTTATCATGTTTTATTATTTGTTTTAGATTTCACAGTGAACATAACGTCATGATGTTCATTATGGTATTGACATCAGGACAATAATGAACATCTGATTCGATACTGGAGTTCCAGTCGGAGCTTCTCTAAAACAAAGATATCAAACCAAGTAGTTTACACCCTCACACCGCTGCCCTAACCACGTAGCTATTATTTGAAATCACTAACCAGGTAAGGTTGTTGCCTCAACCCAACCAGGAAGTGACCAAAGTGTTTCAGTAAAATTCCATCCGGCCATTCATTTTCTTTCGCTGGTTTCACTTAGTCTGTAAGTAGTTCTGGCCCTGACACAACCATACCGGACATCTCATCACCTGGCCTGCAAAACATACCACACTAGGAAAAGTAAACATATCAGCTTCTTCATTCCAAACTTATCTAACTATTTTTGGCCATAAATCCTTTTGTTTTGTAGCAGGAAATGGCAGAAAAATGTACAAAGTACCCTCAAACTCCCAACTTTGACATCTTTCAAAACGTTCAAGCTCAAACTACAACAGATTATTGCTGATCAGTTCTGTTGTTATAAAATCTTGGACATGATAACATGCTTACATATGATGACACTGGTTCTCAAAGATTTTACCCGGAAAAATAATAAGGTACAAAAAAAAATTGGCTGCTCATCTGAGGTCCAGAAGGATACTCTGAGGTAACAGGTTCAAGGGGAACCCCAAACATTGGAAAGGAAAACCTGTAAAATGAAGTACTGGGAGACAATGCCCAAATCTTGTGACCATAGGTGGAGGTTGGAACGTATATGGACAAGCAAATCGAGAGCTTTCTGCCAGCTCTCTCTTCTGCAGCAGGTTCTTTACTGACAAAGCCCCAGCCTGTCGGTTACTCCATCCTATCATCACTTGCAAACAAGATCCTGAGATACTTCAACTCCTCCACCTGAAGCAAAGACTCATTGTGCTAACGGCTTTAATGCATGCTGAGGAAGCAAACAGAACCACATCATCTGAAAATAGCAGGACTGGTATCCTGAGGTCCCCAAACTAGACCCCGACATGCCAACATGCACTGTGATCAAGTTCGTTGTGTCTACAATGCAAACACAGCTCTTACTTTGGACATACAGGGACCTAATAGCAACCGAAACGAGTTGGGTACCCCGTATTCCTGAAGCAGAGTCAAAACAGAAGCCTTCTTTGGGTCTGTAAAATCCCAGAACCTCCTCGGCAACTTCACAAAGTAAATTATCTGGTCTATTGCTCATCTGCCTGGACAAAAGTCCCTCTGCTCCTCCTGAATCAGTAAAACGTCGGCAGGTGATTACCTGAAGGGAACGGAGAAGTTAAAACCAGCTGTTGCGTGCATGTGTTGAACTGGTGTCCTGTGGTAGAACGTGTGGCGTTTAGGGGTCATATTTAAGGGCATTAACACATTGGAGGATTTATTTGGTAGGCTAACTGTAACGACAAACAAAAATGTGATGCAACCTATAACTGTGTATTTAACAGAAGTGAATCTAAAACACATTTTCTATCTGTGACATTAATCAGCTGTAAAATCCTGGACTGGAACGGTTCCTAAACTTAATTTCCTCTTGTTGTGAACATCCACATCCTGTCTTTTATCACAAGTTTTTAACTTGTAATTCCTGCCAAACATCACATTTGTGTCCGTTTCCCATAAAATGAGGGTATATGATGTTTCTGGAAACTTAAAAATAGTAGTTTTATCATTTTTGATCATGTCTGACAGTTTCATGCAATACAAAACAACGTCTGAGCCTCATTTTGTCGTATGAACCAACGCAGTTATCTCACATTCCTCGACTAGTTTGTGTTTAAGCTGGAATCTAATCAGCTGTCTTACTGCCTTTTTTCTGCTTTTTCAGCCTGTGCATGATCCTCTCCAACACATTTTCTAATCGGACTGGAGAGCTGTAGCACAGAGCCATTTCTGAGGCTCATTCCGGCTACTTTGTTTTAAATGAAAACTTTTCTCTCTGGGGAGAAAAAAAAACCCCCCAACAACTGCATCAAATATAAATTTACCTGCATTGCTGATGCGGCATTCTAATCTTCCTCTTTCATAATCTGATAAAGTTGTGTCTCTGTCCCGTTGCGAGGTTGTAAACAGCACAAACTAGTCCCTTCCTATAAATGAGAATTTTCTTTCTCTTTGTCTTCATCGCTATGTCATCCTCACCTAGAGTCGGGGGTGGTGCGCCACATGTTTCTATTCTGGACCCCCTGCTTCCTCTTAGCTGACTGTTCATGTTGTGCATCCACAAGAAGATTTACAGTTTATACTTCAGTAATTTTCTGCACAAACACCGACTACACTTTGGATGTTTTCATATTTTACAGTGTGTACAAAAAGTTTTTTCAGGTCCACGTTTAGGCATCTCTTCCTCTAACATCTGTCTGTAAACATCTGGGAAGTGAGGAGAGCAGCTGCTGGAGGTTCAGGAGAGGAATTCTGGTCTGATGCAGGATTCCAGCTGCTCTACTGGACCTTGTTGCTGGATTTCTGCTTCCATAACGGTTTGTACTGGTGGAAGGTCTGGCCTGCAGCAGACCAGTTCTCCTGTTCCACCATCAGGATGTGGTTCAGCGTGGTCCTGCTGGACCAGTTCTCCTGTTCCACCATCAGGATGTGGTTCAGCGTGGTCCTGCTGGACCAGTTCTCCTGTTCCACCATCAGGATGTGGTTCAGCGTGGTCCTGCTGGACCAGTTCTCCTGTTCCACCATCAGGATGTGGTTCAGCATGGTCCTACTGGACCAGTTCTCCTGTTCCACCATCAGGATGTGGTTCAGCGTGGTCCTGCTGGACCAGTTCTCCTGTTCCACCATCAGGATGTGGTTCAGCATGGTCCTGCTGGACCAGTTCTCCTGTTCCACCATCAGGATGTGGTTCAGCATGGTCCTGCTGGACCAGTTCTCCTGTTCCACCATCAGGATGTGGTTCAGCATGGTCCTGCTGGACCAGTTCTCCTGTTCCACCATCAGGATGTGGTTCAGCATGGTCCTGCTGGACCAGTTCTCCTGTTCCACCATCAGGATGTGGTTCAGCATGGTCCTGCTGGACCAGTTCTCCTGTTCCACCATCAGGATGTGGTTCAGCATGGTCCTGCTGGACCGGTTCTCCTGTTCCACCATCAGGATGTGGTCCAGCATGGTGGAAGGTCTTCCCTGAAAGAGACGTTGTCTGGATGGGAGCAGATGTTCCAGCATTGATGGAGCTTCCCAGATGTGGAAGCTGCCCACACCATCGGCACTAATGCAACCCCATCCCATCAGAGATGCAGGCTGATAACAAGCTGGATGCTCCCTCTCCTCTTTAGTCTGCAGGACACGCCGTCCATGCTGTCCACAAACTATTCCACATCTTCATCCAGGTTTCCACTCTGAACATTTTAAATGAGCTTTGGTCCAGAGAAGACGGCGTGTTTCTGGATCCTCTTCACATATGATGGAGCTTTAACCTGCATGAACTGGGTTCACACTGGTTTCTGGAAGCTTCCTGATCCATGCGCTGGTTTCCAGTAGAGAATCACGTCTCTTTTTAATGCAGGACCCCAAGATCACCGGCATCCAGTCTGACCTTTGACCTTGTCTTGTGCACACAGAGATTCCTCCAGATTCTCTGAAACTCCGCCCATTTTACCTCTGAGAGACTCTGCCTCTTTCAGGTGCTCTTTTTACAGACAGTAATAATTACAAACCTGTTGATAATTTCCCTGATTATCTGCTGAATGTTCCTCCAGCTGTTTGGCTTCAGCACTACCTACTTTCCCAGCTTTGTGTTGCTCTGCCATCAAATCCCAATGAACTGATATTTTCAATGAAGTAATTTCCAGACTACAAGCTGCCACGCTTTTCATACCATATTTTATCCTGCTGTTTAAGAAAACAACAAGGATAATGTATGGATTTTCACTGGCTAACGAGTCATTTAGTGCTGCATACGATGCAGCTTTCAAGTTAAAGATGATCCATGTGGCTGTTGAAGGAACTAGAGTTGCTGCACACTCGGTGAAGGTGTGGCTTTCATTCAATAGCCTGGAAATTATGTTTGTAAAATGTTTTAACATTTGATATGTTTAAACATTTTCTATGTGTTTCTACTTTCTGATGGTCTGAAAGCAGCAGCTGGCTGTGATGAGAAACCTGATATGATGTAGGGTCAAAGTGATGCAGCCGCCTGGCGTGAGGAACCATGTCTCCTGCTGACGTTGCACATTCTAAGCTCTCTGTTGGAGTTTATGAACTCAGTCTGGTTCGTGTCAACAATGCAGGCTGGTCTTGGTGCACGGTTGCCTCGAAAGCCTATTTTCTGTCCCTTAACAGAAGCAGTGAGCGTCTGGCAAAGAGTAAAAATATCACATAGCAGACGCAGCTTCCAACAGCTTCATGAATGTGGCCGTCTGAATCTGCAATGCTGAGTATTCTAGCAGAGAGGAGCAGCTTTTATAGACCGACATGGAAAAGTAAAGACGCAAATGAAATGGTTCAAATAGCTTTTCCATCTGCTCTGAGCTGCAGATATGAGAACGAGCATTAAAGCTAACCTCATCCTTATTTTTCTGACTCTCTTCTGCACAAGGATGCAGCATTAAGATCCTTACTTTGTTTTCAAACCGTAGTAAAGGAGGGAGTCAGATGTGGTGGTCTGCAGCACAGGGGACGTTGCTCCCACCATTCCCGTTCACATCTCAGATTTTACCCACAACCCCCCTCTGTCCTCTGCAGAAGGTCTCAGATGACTGAGACTTCTGTTTTCTGTAGAAAACCTTCCCATTTCACTCCAGGGAACATCCAGACATTGAGACTGGTGTCCACCTCAGTGAGAAACTGGACAGGACGGACAACACAGACGCCCTGCAGAAGGAGGACCAGGTCACCTCCACTATGAGACTGAGGTTCGCCCATTCTACCTCTGAATGTTACGACACCAAAGTGGTCTCATTAAATTTCCATGTCATGATGGGATGAGGAGGAAGCAGCACAGATGCAGACAGGAAGAGTCTTAACCAGCTGGTTAAGTGAGCCGGATGTCTCCTGGGCTCCTCGCTGGACTCCATCGAGGAGGTGGAGAATAGATGGATGTTGGTTTAGCATCCATCACAGACATCTCCACCCACCAGATGGATTATGCTGTAGTGGCTCCTTCAGTGTAAAACTTCCGTAGAGGAAGGAGCGCTACCGCTGGTTGTTGTTAGCCGTCAGACTGCAGAACAGAACCATAAGACATCCACATGTACGAGTCTGTTCCCGTCAACTCCACCAACACCCACCAACCCCAACACCCCACCAACCCCGACACCCCACCAACTCCACCAACCCCCACCAACGCCACCAACCCCAACACCCCACCAACCCCAACACCCCACCAACCCCACCAACCCCGACACCCCACCAACTCCACCAACCCCCACCAACGCCACCAACCCCCACCAACCCCAACCCCCCACCAACACCCCACCAACCCCAACACCCCACCAACCCCAACACCCCACCAACCCCAACATCCCACCAACTCCACCAACCCCCACCAACCCCAACACCCCACCAACACCCCACCAACCCCAACACCCCACCAACCCCAACACCCCACCAACTCCACCAACCCCCACCAACCCCCACAAACCCCACCAACACTCCACCAACCCCAACACCCCACCAACCCCAACACCCCACCAACCCCAACACCCCACCAACCCCCACAAACCCCACCAACACTCCACCAACTCCACCAACCCCCACCAACCCCAACACCCCACCAACTCCACCAACCCCCACCAACCCCAACATCCCACCAACCCACACCAACCCCAACACCCCACCAACCCCAACCCCCCACCAACCCCAACACCCCACCAACCCCAACACCCCACCAACCCCCACAAACCCCACCAACACTCCATCAACTCCACAAACCCCCACCAACACTCCACCAACCCCATCAACCCCACGAACCCCAAACACTCCACCAACCCCACAAACCCCCGTCAACCCCACCAACCCCAACACTTCACCAACCCCACAAACCCCCGTCAACCCCACCAACCTCAAAAACTCCACCAACCCCCACCAACACTCCACCAACCCCAACACTCCACAAACCCCACCAACACCACCAACCCCCACCAACACCACAAACCCCCGTCAACCCCACCAACCCCCACCAACACTCCACCAACCCCACCAACCCCAACACTCCACAAACCCCACCAACACCACCAACCCCCACCAACACTCCACACCAGTTTTTGTGCATAATGTGCATATATACATACATTCATTGTTTTTCTTTATTTAATTCTTTATTGTCATTTTTCTGTAAATATGTACTTAGTCATTGGATTGATATTGTTATTGATTTTGTATTAATACCCTCTTTTTATCACATCTCACTTCATCTAATCTCATCTCACCTCACATCTTATTATCTCATCTCATCTCATCACATCACATCTCACCTCACGTCACATCTCATCTGATATCATCTTACCACCTCATCTCATCACATCACATCTCACCACCTCAAGTCTCATCTCATCTCGAGATGTCAGTAAAACAGAGAAATTCCTGGTTCCTTCACAGTGTAAAGGACTTCAGGCTTTCCTTAGCATGATGAAGAGCACCTCACACCTACTTGTGGTTTTGCTCCTGCTCCTGGTTCGCCTCTCCTTCCTCCTCTGTGCTGCTGGTTGAGCAGGAGTCATGGTCAGCCCCCAGAGGGACGCCTCCCTGCGGCGAGTACAGCGACACATCTGGGCGTCGAGCTGGCGATGGAGGGGGTATTTTCATCCCAGTGCTCTGATAGGTTAATCCTCCTCCAGGTGAGTCTGTGACGCCTGGTTTGGTCCGGGGCGGAGGGACTGGACGGCATGGTTTTTTTACGGAAGGACACTGAGGGCTGGGTTTTTGTTTGACCTCCTTGTCTTCCTTCTCTCCATCTTTGTTTCCCTCCTCCTTGTGTCGGCTGCCGGCCTCCAGCTCAGCATCCTCCCCCAGTAGACCTGCTCTACTTCCTCTCTCTCCTCCACCCTCCCTCTCAGCTTTTTTGGCAGGATTGTGTCCCTTCTCTCTCTCCGTCCCCTCTCCTGTATCTCGGTCGGTGCTTTTCCTGGAGGAGGTGCGTCGCAGTGGAGCAGGAGGCAGAGGAGGAGCAGATCGACTCTGCACGGGGACGGGAGGTCTCGATGGAGGAGGTGATGTTGACACCGACTTCTTGTCTTCCCTCTCCCCTACTTCTTGGCTTCCTTCCTCTTTTTTCTCGGCTTCTGGAGTTACATTAGTTAGTGTTTGAGGTGAGGGGGGAGAGGAGAAGAGGAGGCCCATCCCGGACCCTGAGCCCAGGCTGGGGGGTCGGGGTGGGGGGCGCTTGTATTTGGTCTCCTGACTGGTTTTAGGGGGAACTTTGACTTGTGGGCTGGTAGTCTGAGAGACGTCTCCGTTCTGAAGGGAGGAGGTGAGGTTTTCCCTGATGGAGGAGTCGGGTTTGGAGGTAGAGGGGGGGGGCAGGTCTTTGTTGGGCTGCTCCTCCACAGCGACCGGGTTGACATATCGGTACATACTGGGCTGAGTGGTGTGGTCCTGATTCTTTGTCCTCTGGTTCAGATGAGATGTCCAGAAATCTGCAACAAAACAATTATCTGCAGGTTAAATGAAACCCAGTTTTAGACTTTTTAAGGTTTTTAATCAAATTTCAAACCTTACATTCAAAAAATGGCAAAAAGGAAAAAGCATGTTGCCACCTCACCATAGGTTCAAACACTTACTGGGACTGATGAAAAAATGACAATGAGTGTCTTTTGTTAGTTTTTTTTAATAGTTATTTATTTATTTTAAATAGTTTTATTTGTTCTTCTTATTTTAATGACATCATCATTTATTTAATTTTTATATTGTGATATGTGACTGTGCAGCACTTTGGAGACAGAGCCTGTTTTTGTGCGCTTTATAAATAAAGTGGATTGGATTGGTTTCTGCAGGTATGGGGTGGGGGGGTTGGAACTGAAGTCCGTGGAGCTGATGAGAAATTGCAGACGTCTGTTTGGGGGTTTTGGCAGCAGCTTTGTCCTTCTCGCTGTGCTTATGTGACTCTGAGCTTGAAGATTTGATCCTTGTATAAAAAGCTTCTTGGACAGCTTTCGTAGCTGCTGTCTGGAGCCGGTGTTAACCATGTCACTAGTGTGCAAAGCAGAGTTGCATTTACTTCCCTTGTTTCAGGTAAATCATGTTAAATTCCCATCCTTTATGAATCATTTGGATCCTTTTCCCGTCTACTGTTTTAACTCTTTAGTCTCCAGCTTACCCCTCACCTGTTCCAAACAGCACTCCTCCATCCCTTTTCCTGATCAACCTCAGTTATACTTCAACTAGCAACAATATTATTGCATTTTTATGCACAAACAGAAATTAATTCCTTCATGGCCACAAATGTCCATGTGCAAAAACAGTTTTAAAATCATCAAAAATCAATTATTTTAATGTTTTTTTTCCATAAATCATTTAAAGAGCTGCAGACCTGCTCATAACCACCAACCATTCAATCATTTTAAGGCTTTTAACCCTTTAAATACCAGTTTGATTATTTGAATTAATTATTTTGAACAAGTTTTTTTCTCTCAACAGCAGCAGTTAAATAATGCTTGTAAATCCCACATTATTGTAATAAAATAAAAAATATCTGATAAATCAGGATAACATTTTTACGATTCATTCATTCATTCTTTGTTTAAACTACTTAATCCAATGAAGGGTCGCGGGGAAGCTGGAGCCTATCCCAGCAGTCTTTGGATGAAAGGCAGGGTACACCCTGGACAGCTCGCCAGTTCATCACAGATTTTTAGGATTTATTTATTAAAAGAAACAAATTGGCAGGATGAATGTTTAAGTTGTGTTAAGTTGCTTTTCTTCTAAACACTGAACAAAACTTTAAAATCAAAAGAAACAACATAAAGTTAGAGAATTTTTGGACTTTACATTGTAACTTTTCCACAGTAACGTCACGTGTTCAGATAACATCATGTTAACTCGTCCAACCTTCACTTTTCCCTGTTTACTCCTCCTCCCCAGACCTTCTGCTCACATTTCCTGTCCTGTTGTCTGCTTGTCTGGATCTGCTGAATCATGTCCAGTCTTTTTCCTGTTAGACTCTGCAGGAACAGTTCTGTTACCAGCTAAGTTAGTTCTGTTTCTACTGAGACCCAGCAGTATGCGAGCAGCCAGTGAAATACTTCTGTAGGTAAATAATATCGACTTGACTCAGAGTCTGGTGGGTGACGATGAACTCCTCGGCCTTCAAATGAGACTTTCAACCCAATCTCATCCATGGTCCTCTTGCTTTCCACTAACTTGTGTTTGGGTGAGACTGACATCACTACCACAGGAATCACTTTTCCTGCAGGTGTTCCATGTTTCACTGCTGCAACACGCCTGACTGAAACTGGTGATACACTGTTTAATGCTCATTGATAATTCCTGACACCAAACATCTACCAAAATCCTTCATTTCACAATGTTTTCTGCCTTGTGAACATCTAAGACCGGCCAGATCAGAGTTGCATTTGTTTGGTTTGGATGTTATTTGGTAAATTCATATTGTCTCAATCAGAATAAAATCTTTTGCTTTCCACGCTGACCTTGTCATTTCCTGGCGGCATCTTCCCATTTCTTGCTGTCTTTTCATGCTGTTTTCTGGCTGCTTTGGTGTCCCTAGTGTCAGTAATTGAATCTTTTCCTAATTTCCCGTGTTTTTAAAGTCTAAATTCAACCTGAATCTGTGTTCTGTTTTTAACATATCTATGTGTATATATCTGCATTTCTGTTCAGTTGTGCAGTTTTTGTGTTGTAAAGATGTAGGTTGCCTGACCTGCACCCATCGCTGAGACGACCTCTAGCTCCTCATTTCTGGTTGCCGTGGTGATGGCTTGTGGTAACTTCAGCGGAACAGTGAGGATGTCTCTGATTAGTGGATAGAAAAAGAGCATTAACTGAAGCTGGAATAATACACTCCTGCACTTTGTGTTGTGTTTATCTGCATGAGATGAACTTGTAGTAAAAATGTGTTCATGCTGTGCAGGTGATGGACAGGTATATGTGTTACCTGCTGGAACAGTAGAAGGAGATCAGTTTGAATATGTCATCGAAAACCAGAGAGGAACCCTCCAGGTGAAGGACTGAGAACAGAAAGCAGATCGAGCGTAAATCCTGGCTCAGTTTACTTTTGTAAAAAGAGGAAGTTGCTGTGGTGTGTATCACGTACACGTCTTGTGTTGTTTGATGTTCTGGTTGTGTACAAGCGCTCCCTGCTCATCGGCCTGTCTTACTGAAATCATCGAAGGTTTGTCTTCTGCACAGTGAACCAGGAATGTCTGCAAATGTCAGCATGGACAGATAAAACATTTATTTACTGTAAAATACATGTGACATGTAAACACAACATCCACTTTACCAGCTCCACCCATTCAACTCAGATATCTAGTGAGCCAATCACACGGCAGCGTTTAGTCATGTAGATGTGGTGAAGTTCAAACTGAGCTTCGAAATGAGGAATAAAGGAGAATTAAGTCACGGAATGTGGAATGTTGTTGGTCAGAGGTCAGATCATCTCCACCATGACAATGAGTTCACTGTCCTCCAACAGCCTCCACAGTCACCAGATCTACATCCAAAAGAGCAGCTTTGGGATGTGGTGGAACGGGAGATTCTCATGGTGATGAGGTGGAACGGGAGATTCTCATGGTGATGAGGTGGAACGGGAGATTCTCATGGTGATGAGGTGGAACGGGAGATTCTCAACATGGTGAGGTGGAACGGGAGATTCTCATGGTGATGAGGTGGAACGGGAGATTCTCATGGTGATGAGGTGGAACGGGAGATTCTCATGGTGATGAGGTGGAACGGGAGATTCTCATGGAGATGAGGTGGAACGGGAGATTCTCATGGTGATGAGGTGGAACGGGAGATTCTCATGGTGATGAGGTGGAACGGGAGATTCTCAACATGGTGAGGTGGAACGGGAGATTCTCATGGTGATGAGGTGGAACGGGAGATTCTCATGGTGATGAGGTGGAACGGGAGATTCTCATCATGATGATGAGGTGGAACGGGAGATTCTCATCATCATGGTGAGGTGGAACGGGAGATTCTCATCATGGTGAGGTGGAACGGGAGATTCTCATGGTGATGAGGTGGAACGGGAGATTCTCATGGTGATGAGGTGGAACGGGAGATTCTCATGGTGATGAGGTGGAACGGGAGATTCTCATCATGATGACGTGGAACGGGAGATTCTCATGGTGATGAGGTGGAACGGGACATTCTCATCATGATGACGTGGAACGGGAGATTCTCATGGTGATGAGGTGGAACTGGAGACTCTTATCATGATGAGGTGGAACGGGAGATTGTCATCATGATGATGAGGTGGAACGGGAGATTCTCATCATGGTGAGGTGGAACGGGAGATTCTCATCATGGTGAGGTGGAACGGGAGATTCTCATGGTGATGAGGTGGAATGGGAGATTCTCATGGTGATGAGGTGGAACGGGAGATTCTCATGGTGATGAGGTGGAACGGGAGATTCTCATCATGATGATGAGGTGGAACGGGAGATTCTCATGGTGATGAGGTGGAACGGGAGATTCTCATCATGATGATGAGGTGGAACGGGAGATTCTCATCATGGTGAGGTGGAACGGGAGATTCTCATGGTGATGAGGTGGAACGGGAGATTCTCATCATGGTGAGGTGGAACGGGAGATTCTCATGGTGATGAGGTGGAACGGGAGATTCTCATGGTGATGAGGTGGAACGGGAGATTCTTATCATGGTGAGGTGGAACGGGAGATTCTCATGGTGATGAGGTGGAACGGGAGATTCTCATGGTGATGAGGTGGAACGGGAGATTCTCATCATGTTGAGGTGGAACGGGAGATTCTCATGGTGATGAGGTGGAACGGGAGATTCTCATGGTGATGAGGTGGAACGGGAGATTCTCATGGTGATGAGGTGGAACGGGAGATTCTCATCATCATGGTGAGGTGGAACGGGAGATTCTCATCATGGTGAGGTGGAACGGGAGATTCTCATGGTGATGAGGTGGAATGGGAGATTCTCATGGTGATGAGGTGGAACGGGAGATTCTCATCATGATGATGAGGTGGAACGGGAGATTCTCATCATGGTGAGGTGGAACGGGAGATTCTCATCATGGTGATGAGGTGGAACGGGAGATTCTCATCATGGTGATGAGGTGGAACGGGAGATTCTCATGGTGATGAGGTGGAACGGGAGATTCTCATGGTGATGAGGTGGAACGGGAGATTCTCATCATGATGAGGTGGAACGAGAGATTCTCATGGTGATGAGGTGGAACGGGAGATTCTCATCATGGTGAGGTTGAACGGGAGATTCTCATGGTGATGAGGTGGAACGGGAGATTCTCATGGTGATGAGGTGGAACGGGAGATTCTCATGGTGATGAGGTGGAATGGGAGATTCTCATGGTGATGAGGTGGAACGGGAGATTCTCATCATGATGATGAGGTGGAACGGGAGATTCTCATCATGGTGAGGTGGAACGGGAGATTCTCATCATGGTGATGAGGTGGAACGGGAGATTCTCATCATGGTGATGAGGTGGAACGGGAGATTCTCATGGTGATGAGGTGGAACGGGAGATTCTCATGGTGATGAGGTGGAATGGGAGATTCTCATGGTGATGAGGTGGAACGGGAGATTCTCATGGTGATGAGGTGGAACGGGAGATTCTCATCATGGTGAGGTGGAACGGGAGATTCTCATGGTGATGAGGTGGAACGGGAGATTCTCATGGTGATGAGGTGGAACGGGAGATTCTCATCATGATGAGGTGGAACATGAGATTCTCATGGTGATGAGGTGGAACGGGAGATTCTCATCATGGTGAGGTGGAACGGGAGATTCTCATGGTGATGAGGTGGAACGGGAGATTCTCATGGTGATGAGGTGGAACGGGAGATTCTCATCATGGTGAGGTGGAACGGGAGATTCTCATCATGGTGAGGTGGAACGGGAGATTCTCAAGGTGATGAGGTGGAACGGGAGATTCTCATGGTGATGAGGTGGAACGGGAGATTCTCATCATGATGATGAGGTGGAACGGGAGATTCTCATCATGGTGAGGTGGAACGGGAGATTCTCATGGTGATGAGGTGGAACGGGAGATTCTCATCATGATGAGGTGGAACGGGAGATACTCATGGTGATGAGGTGGAACGGGAGATTCTCATGGTGATGAGGTGGAACGGGAGATTCTCATCATGATGATGAGGTGGAACGGGAGATTCTCATCATGGTGAGGTGGAACAGGAGATTCTCATGGTGATGAGGTGGAACTGGAGATTCTCATCATGATAAGGTGGAACGGGAGATTCTCATGGTTATGAGGTGGAACGGGAGATTCTCATGATGATGAGGTGGAACGGGAGATTCTCATGGTGATGAGGTGGAACGGGAGATTCTCATCATGATGATGAGGTGGAACTGGAGATTCTCATCATGATCAGGTGGAACGGGAGATTCTCATGGTGATGAGGTGGAACGGGAGATTCTCATGGTGATGAGGTGGAACGGGAGATTCTCATGGTGACGAGGTGGAACGGGAGATTCTCATCATGATGAGGTGGAAGAGGAGATTCTCATGGTGATGAGGTGGAACGGGAGATTCTCATGGTTATGAGGTGGAACGGGAGATTCTCATCATGATGAGGTGGAATGGGAGATTCTCATGGTGATGAGGTGGAACGGGAGATTCTCATGGTTATGAGGTGGAACGGGAGATTCTCATCATGATAAGGTGGAACGGGAGATTCTCATGGTGATGAGGTGGAACGGGAGATTCTCATGGTGATGAGGTGGAACGGGAGATTCTCATGGTTATGAGGTGGAACGGGAGATTCTCATGGTGATGAGGTGGAACGGGAGATTCTCATGGTTATGAGGTGGAACGGGAGATTCTCATGGTTATGAGGTGGAACTGGAGATTCTCATCATGATAAGGTGGAACGGGAGAGTCTCATGGTGATGAGGTGGAACGGGAGATTCTCATGGTGATGAGGTGGAACGGGAGATTCTCATGGTGATGAGGTGGAACGGGAGATTCTTATCATGGTGAGGTGGAACGGGAGATTCTCATCATGATGACGTGGACCGGGAGATTCTCATGGTGATGAGGTGGAACTGGAGACTCTTATCATGATGAGGTGGAACGGGAGATTCTCATCATGATGATGAGGTGGAACGGGAGATTCTCATCATGGTGAGGTGGAATGGGAGATTCTCATCATGGTGAGGTGGAACGGGAGATTCTCATGGTGATGAGGTGGAATGGGAGATTCTCATGGTGATGAGGTGGAACGGGAGATTCTCATGGTGATGAGGTGGAACGGGAGATTCTCATCATGGTGAGGTGGAACGGGAGATTCTCATGGTGATGAGGTGGAACGGGAGATTCTCATCATGATGATGAGGTGGAACGGGAGATTCTCATCATGATGATGAGGTGGAACGGGAGATTCTCATGGTGATGAGGTGGAACGGGAGATTCTCATCATGATGATGAGGTGGAACGGGAGATTCTCATCATGGTGAGGTGGAACGGGAGATTCTCATGGTGATGAGGTGGAATGGGAGATTCTCATCATGGTGAGGTGGAACGGGAGATTCTCATGGTGATGAGGTGGAACGGGAGATTCTCATGGTGATGAGGTGGAACGGGAGATTCTTATCATGGTGAGGTGGAACGGGAGATTCTCATGGTGATGAGGTGGAACGGGAGATTCTCATGGTGATGAGGTGGAACGGGAGATTCTCATCATGTTGAGGTGGAACGGGAGATTCTCATGGTGATGAGGTGGAACGGGAGATTCTCATGGTGATGAGGTGGAACGGGAGATTCTCATCATCATGGTGAGGTGGAACGGGAGATTCTCATCATGGTGAGGTGGAACGGGAGATTGTCATGGTGATGAGGTGGAATGGGAGATTCTCATGGTGATGAGGTGGAACGGGAGATTCTCATCATGATGATGAGGTGGAACGGGAGATTCTCATCATGGTGAGGTGGAACGGGAGATTCTCATCATGGTGATGAGGTGGAACGGGAGATTCTCATCATGGTGATGAGGTGGAACGGGAGATTCTCATGGTGATGAGGTGGAACGGGAGATTCTCATGGTGATGAGGTGGAACGGGAGATTCTCATCATGATAAGGTGGAACGAGAGATTCTCATGGTGATGAGGTGGAACGGGAGATTCTCATCATGGTGAGGTGGAACGGGAGATTCTCATGGTGATGAGGTGGAACGGGAGATTCTCATGGTGATGAGGTGGAACGGGAGATTCTCATCATGATGAGGTGGAACATGAGATTCTCATGGTGATGAGGTGGAACGGGAGATTCTCATCATGGTGAGGTGGAACGGGAGATTCTCATGGTGATGAGGTGGAACGGGAGATTCTCATGGTGATGAGGTGGAACGGGAGATTCTCATCATGGTGAGGTGGAACGGGAGATTCTCATCATGGTGAGGTGGAACGGGAGATTCTCATGGTGATGAGGTGGAACGGGAGATTCTCATGGTGATGAGGTGGAACGGGAGATTCTCATCATGATGATGAGGTGGAACGGGAGATTCTCATCATGGTGAGGTGGAACGGGAGATTCTCATGGTGATGAGGTGGAACGGGAGATTCTCATCATGATGAGGTGGAACGGGAGATACTCATGGTGATGAGGTGGAACGGGAGATTCTCATGGTGATGAGGTGGAACGGGAGATTCTCATCATGGTGAGGTGGAACAGGAGATTCTCATGGTGATGAGGTGGAACTGGAGATTCTCATCATGATAAGGTGGAACGGGAGATTCTCATGGTTATGAGGTGGAACGGGAGATTCTCATGATGATGAGGTGGAACGGGAGATTCTCATGGTGATGAGGTGGAACTGGAGATTCTCATCATGATAAGGTGGAACGGGAGATTCTCATGGTGATGAGGTGGAACGGGAGATTCTCATGGTGATGAGGTGGAACGGGAGATTCTCATGGTGACGAGGTGGAACGGGAGATTCTCATGGTGATGAGGTGGAACGGGAGATTCTCATGGTGACGAGGTGGAACGGGAGATTCTCATGGTGATGAGGTGGAACGGGAGATTCTCATCATGGTGAGGTGGAACGGGAGATTCTCATCATGGTGAGGTGGAACGGGAGATTCTCATGGTGATGAGGTGGAACGGGAGATTCTCATGGTGATGAGGTGGAACGGGAGATTCTCATCATGATGATGAGGTGGAACGGGAGATTCTCATCATCATGGTGAGGTGGAACGGGAGATTCTCATCATGGTGAGGTGGAACGGGAGATTCTCATGGTGATGAGGTGGAACGGGAGATTCTCATGGTGATGAGGTGGAACGGGAGATTCTCATGGTGATGAGGTGGAACGGGAGATTCTCATCATGATGACGTGGAACGGGAGATTCTCATGGTGATGAGGTGGAACGGGACATTCTCATCATGATGACGTGGAACGGGAGATTCTCATGGTGATGAGGTGGAACTGGAGACTCTTATCATGATGAGGTGGAACGGGAGATTCTCATCATGATGATGAGGTGGAACGGGAGATTCTCATCATGGTGAGGTGGAACGGGAGATTCTCATCATGGTGAGGTGGAACGGGAGATTCTCATGGTGATGAGGTGGAATGGGAGATTCTCATGGTGATGAGGTGGAACGGGAGATTCTCATGGTGATGAGGTGGAACGGGAGATTCTCATCATGATGATGAGGTGGAACGGGAGATTCTCATGGTGATGAGGTGGAACGGGAGATTCTCATCATGATGATGAGGTGGAACGGGAGATTCTCATCATGGTGAGGTGGAACGGGAGATTCTCATGGTGATGAGGTGGAACGGGAGATTCTCATCATGGTGAGGTGGAACGGGAGATTCTCATGGTGATGAGGTGGAACGGGAGATTCTCATGGTGATGAGGTGGAACGGGAGATTCTTATCATGGTGAGGTGGAACGGGAGATTCTCATGGTGATGAGGTGGAACGGGAGATTCTCATGGTGATGAGGTGGAACGGGAGATTCTCATCATGTTGAGGTGGAACGGGAGATTCTCATGGTGATGAGGTGGAACGGGAGATTCTCATGGTGATGAGGTGGAACGGGAGATTCTCATGGTGATGAGGTGGAACGGGAGATTCTCATCATCATGGTGAGGTGGAACGGGAGATTCTCATCATGGTGAGGTGGAACGGGAGATTCTCATGGTGATGAGGTGGAATGGGAGATTCTCATGGTGATGAGGTGGAACGGGAGATTCTCATCATGATGATGAGGTGGAACGGGAGATTCTCATCATGGTGAGGTGGAACGGGAGATTCTCATCATGGTGATGAGGTGGAACGGGAGATTCTCATCATGGTGATGAGGTGGAACGGGAGATTCTCATGGTGATGAGGTGGAACGGGAGATTCTCATGGTGATGAGGTGGAACGGGAGATTCTCATCATGATGAGGTGGAACGAGAGATTCTCATGGTGATGAGGTGGAACGGGAGATTCTCATCATGGTGAGGTTGAACGGGAGATTCTCATGGTGATGAGGTGGAACGGGAGATTCTCATGGTGATGAGGTGGAACGGGAGATTCTCATGGTGATGAGGTGGAATGGGAGATTCTCATGGTGATGAGGTGGAACGGGAGATTCTCATCATGATGATGAGGTGGAACGGGAGATTCTCATCATGGTGAGGTGGAACGGGAGATTCTCATCATGGTGATGAGGTGGAACGGGAGATTCTCATCATGGTGATGAGGTGGAACGGGAGATTCTCATGGTGATGAGGTGGAACGGGAGATTCTCATGGTGATGAGGTGGAATGGGAGATTCTCATGGTGATGAGGTGGAACGGGAGATTCTCATGGTGATGAGGTGGAACGGGAGATTCTCATCATGGTGAGGTGGAACGGGAGATTCTCATGGTGATGAGGTGGAACGGGAGATTCTCATGGTGATGAGGTGGAACGGGAGATTCTCATCATGATGAGGTGGAACATGAGATTCTCATGGTGATGAGGTGGAACTGGAGATTCTCATCATGGTGAGGTGGAACGGGAGATTCTCATGGTGATGAGGTGGAACGGGAGATTCTCATGGTGATGAGGTGGAACGGGAGATTCTCATCATGGTGAGGTGGAACGGGAGATTCTCATCATGGTGAGGTGGAACGGGAGATTCTCAAGGTGATGAGGTGGAACGGGAGATTCTCATGGTGATGAGGTGGAACGGGAGATTCTCATCATGATGATGAGGTGGAACGGGAGATTCTCATCATGGTGAGGTGGAACGGGAGATTCTCATGGTGATGAGGTGGAACGGGAGATTCTCATCATGATGAGGTGGAACGGGAGATACTCATGGTGATGAGGTGGAACGGGAGATTCTCATGGTGATGAGGTGGAACGGGAGATTCTCATCATGATGATGAGGTGGAACGGGAGATTCTCATCATGGTGAGGTGGAACAGGAGATTCTCATGGTGATGAGGTGGAACTGGAGATTCTCATCATGATAAGGTGGAACGGGAGATTCTCATGGTTATGAGGTGGAACGGGAGATTCTCATGATGATGAGGTGGAACGGGAGATTCTCATGGTGATGAGGTGGAACGGGAGATTCTCATCATGATGATGAGGTGGAACTGGAGATTCTCATCATGATCAGGTGGAACGGGAGATTCTCATGGTGATGAGGTGGAACGGGAGATTCTCATGGTGATGAGGTGGAACGGGAGATTCTCATGGTGACGAGGTGGAACGGGAGATTCTCATCATGATGAGGTGGAAGAGGAGATTCTCATGGTGATGAGGTGGAACGGGAGATTCTCATGGTTATGAGGTGGAACGGGAGATTCTCATCATGATGAGGTGGAATGGGAGATTCTCATGGTGATGAGGTGGAACGGGAGATTCTCATGGTTATGAGGTGGAACGGGAGATTCTCATCATGATAAGGTGGAACGGGAGATTCTCATGGTGATGAGGTGGAACGGGAGATTCTCATGGTGATGAGGTGGAACGGGAGATTCTCATGGTTATGAGGTGGAACGGGAGATTCTCATGGTGATGAGGTGGAACGGGAGATTCTCATGGTTATGAGGTGGAACGGGAGATTCTCATGGTTATGAGGTGGAACTGGAGATTCTCATCATGATAAGGTGGAACGGGAGAGTCTCATGGTGATGAGGTGGAACGGGAGATTCTCATGGTGATGAGGTGGAACGGGAGATTCTCATGGTGATGAGGTGGAACGGGAGATTCTTATCATGGTGAGGTGGAACGGGAGATTCTCATCATGATGACGTGGACCGGGAGATTCTCATGGTGATGAGGTGGAACTGGAGACTCTTATCATGATGAGGTGGAACGGGAGATTCTCATCATGATGATGAGGTGGAACGGGAGATTCTCATCATGGTGAGGTGGAATGGGAGATTCTCATCATGGTGAGGTGGAACGGGAGATTCTCATGGTGATGAGGTGGAATGGGAGATTCTCATGGTGATGAGGTGGAACGGGAGATTCTCATGGTGATGAGGTGGAACGGGAGATTCTCATCATGGTGAGGTGGAACGGGAGATTCTCATGGTGATGAGGTGGAACGGGAGATTCTCATCATGATGATGAGGTGGAACGGGAGATTCTCATCATGATGATGAGGTGGAACGGGAGATTCTCATGGTGATGAGGTGGAACGGGAGATTCTCATCATGATGATGAGGTGGAACGGGAGATTCTCATCATGGTGAGGTGGAACGGGAGATTCTCATGGTGATGAGGTGGAATGGGAGATTCTCATCATGGTGAGGTGGAACGGGAGATTCTCATGGTGATGAGGTGGAACGGGAGATTCTCATGGTGATGAGGTGGAACGGGAGATTCTTATCATGGTGAGGTGGAACGGGAGATTCTCATGGTGATGAGGTGGAACGGGAGATTCTCATGGTGATGAGGTGGAACGGGAGATTCTCATCATGTTGAGGTGGAACGGGAGATTCTCATGGTGATGAGGTGGAACGGGAGATTCTCATGGTGATGAGGTGGAACGGGAGATTCTCATCATCATGGTGAGGTGGAACGGGAGATTCTCATCATGGTGAGGTGGAACGGGAGATTGTCATGGTGATGAGGTGGAAT
This sequence comes from Telmatherina bonti, assembly GCF_933228915.1. Lineage (NCBI taxonomy): Eukaryota > Metazoa > Chordata > Actinopteri > Atheriniformes > Telmatherinidae > Telmatherina > Telmatherina bonti. Next base: position 5,638,855 of record NC_136631.1, read on the forward strand.
GGGAGATTCTCATGGTGATGAGGTGGAACGGGAGATTCTCATCATGATGATGAGGTGGAACGGGAGATTCTCATCATGGTGAGGTGGAACGGGAGATTCTCATCATGGTGATGAGGTGGAACGGGAGATTCTCATCATGGTGATGAGGTGGAACGGGAGATTCTCATGGTGATGAGGTGGAACGGGAGATTCTCATGGTGATGAGGTGGAACGGGAGATTCTCATCATGATAAGGTGGAACGAGAGATTCTCATGGTGATGAGGTGGAACGGGAGATTCTCATCATGGTGAGGTGGAACGGGAGATTCTCATGGTGATGAGGTGGAACGGGAGATTCTCATGGTGATGAGGTGGAACGGGAGATTCTCATCATGATGAGGTGGAACATGAGATTCTCATGGTGATGAGGTGGAACGGGAGATTCTCATCATGGTGAGGTGGAACGGGAGATTCTCATGGTGATGAGGTGGAACGGGAGATTCTCATGGTGATGAGGTGGAACGGGAGATTCTCATCATGGTGAGGTGGAACGGGAGATTCTCATCATGGTGAGGTGGAACGGGAGATTCTCATGGTGATGAGGTGGAACGGGAGATTCTCATGGTGATGAGGTGGAACGGGAGATTCTCATCATGATGATGAGGTGGAACGGGAGATTCTCATCATGGTGAGGTGGAACGGGAGATTCTCATGGTGATGAGGTGGAACGGGAGATTCTCATCATGATGAGGTGGAACGGGAGATACTCATGGTGATGAGGTGGAACGGGAGATTCTCATGGTGATGAGGTGGAACGGGAGATTCTCATCATGGTGAGGTGGAACAGGAGATTCTCATGGTGATGAGGTGGAACTGGAGATTCTCATCATGATAAGGTGGAACGGGAGATTCTCATGGTTATGAGGTGGAACGGGAGATTCTCATGATGATGAGGTGGAACGGGAGATTCTCATGGTGATGAGGTGGAACTGGAGATTCTCATCATGATAAGGTGGAACGGGAGATTCTCATGGTGATGAGGTGGAACGGGAGATTCTCATGGTGATGAGGTGGAACGGGAGATTCTCATGGTGACGAGGTGGAACGGGAGATTCTCATGGTGATGAGGTGGAACGGGAGATTCTCATGGTGACGAGGTGGAACGGGAGATTCTCATGGTGATGAGGTGGAACGGGAGATTCTCATCATGGTGAGGTGGAACGGGAGATTCTCATCATGGTGAGGTGGAACGGGAGATTCTCAAGGTGATGAGGTGGAACGGGAGATTCTCATGATGATGAGGTGGAACGGGAGATTCTCATCATGGTGAGGTGGAACGGGAGATTCTCATGGTCATGAGGTGGAACTGGAGATTCTCATCATGATAAGGTGGAACGGGAGATTCTCATCATGATAAGGTGGAACGGGAGATTCTCATGGTGATGAGGTGGAACGGGAGATTCTCATGGTGATGAGGTGGAACGGGAGATTCTCATGGTTATGAGGTGGAACGGGAGATTCTCATGGTGATGAGGTGGAACGGGAGATTCTCATGGTTATGAGGTGGAACGGGAGATTCTCATGGTTATGAGGTGGAACGGGAGATTCTCATGGTTATGAGGTGGAACGGGAGATTCTCATGGTGATGAGGTGGAACGGGAGATTCTCATGGTTATGAGGTGGAACGGGAGATTCTCATGGTTATGAGGTGGAACTGGAGATTCTCATCATGATAAGGTGGAACGGGAGATTCTCATGGTGATGAGGTGGAACGGGAGATTCTCATGGTGATGAGGTGGAACGGGAGATTCTCATGGTGATGAGGTGGAACTGGAGATTCTCATCATGATAAGGTGGAACGGGAGATTCTCATGGTGATGAGGTGGAACGGGAGATTCTCATGGTGATGAGGTGGAACGGGAGATTCTCATGGTGATGAGGTGGAACGGGAGATTCTCATGGTTATGAGGTGGAACGGGAGATTCTCATCATGATGAGGTGGAACGGGAGATTCTCATGGTGATGAGGTGGAACGGGAGATTCTCATGGTGATGAGGTGGAACGGGAGATTCTCATCATGATGATGAGGTGGAACGGGAGATTCTCATCATGGTGAGGTGGAACGGGAGATTCTCATGGTGATGAGGTGGAACTGGAGATTCTCATCATGATAAGGTGGAACGGGAGATTCTCATGGTTATGAGGTGGAACTGGAGATTCTCATCATGATAAGGTGGAACGGGAGATTCTCATGGTGATGAGGTGGAACGGGAGATTCTCATGGTGATGAGGTGGAACGGGAGATTCTCATGGTGATGAGGTGGAACTGGATATTCTCATCATGATAAGGTGGAACGGGAGATTCTCATGGTGATGAGGTGGAACGGGAGATTCTCATGGTGATGAGGTGGAACGGGAGATTCTCATGGTGATGAGGTGGAACGGGAGATTGTCATGGTGATGAGGTGGAACGGGAGATTCTCATGGTTATGAGGTGGAACGGGAGATTCTCATCATGATGATGAGGTGGAACGGGAGATTCTCATGGTGATGAGGTGGAACTGGAGATTCTCATCATGATAAGGTGGAACGGGAGATTCTCATGGTGATGAGGTGGAACGGGAGATTCTCATGATGATGAGGTGGAACGGGAGATTCTCATGGTGACGAGGTGGAACGGGAGATTCTCATCATGATGAGGTGGAAGAGGAGATTCTCATGGTGATGAGGTGGAACGGGAGATTTTCATGGTTATGAGGTGGAACGGGAGATTCTCATCATGATGAGGTGGAACGGGAGATTCTCATGGTGATGAGGTGGAACGGGAGATTCTCATCATGATGAGGTGGAACAGGAGATTCTCATCATGATGTGGTGGAATGAGAGATTCTCATCATGGATCAGCAGCAGCTGTGTGATGCTTAATGTCAGTATGGAGCAAAATCTTTGAAATATTTTCATCACCCCGTTGAATAAAGCAAGAATTAAAGTGGTCCCAACCAGGACTATAAGGTGGAACTGATAAAGTGGACAGGGAGCACAAAAGATCCTTTGAATTTAACAAAATGCTAAAAACTAAAAACACACTTTCTACATGCATGACAAGTTAGTTATTACTATAAAGATTTCTAATGTTTAAAACCCTGTGTGGACTGGCGACCTGTCCAGGTGTACCCGCCTACCACCCAAAGATTGCTGGGATAGTCTTCAGCAATAAAAGAAGATGTGATAAATAATGGTGGATTTACCATCTAGAGTCTCTGAATAAACACTACATGTTGTGTCTGGATTGTAAACCTCCTGGATGGATAGAAACGCTGGAAAACCTCCGTAAATCAGCTGGAGGGTCACATATCTATCATAATTTATCTCACAGAGTTACACACTGCTGTATTTGAGAAATAGTCGAGTATAAATGTGATGATGTTTGAGGGAGGCAGAGATGGAGCAGGGTTTGAAGGGTTAATCCTTTTTAACATAATGCTTTTTTTTTTTTTTTTTTTTAAACCAGGTTGTAAACCTAAAATCCTTCCTCAGAACTTTAACCATAATCATATAATAAGGAATCCTTAGTTTGAAGAAGAGAAAGAAACTTCTAGAAAAGTACTTTTCAGAACAGATCTGGGTCAAAGTTTCTGTCTCACCCCGGCTGTTTCTTTCTCCAGAATACTGCTGGTTTGCTCCTGGGTCAGTCCTTTAGGCTGCCACACAGAAACGCTCCCAACCAGTTTATCTATACAGCTCAGCAACAGAGAAGCTGGTGAGGATGGAGGGATGACAGGAGGAGGTGGTGGAGCAGGAGAAATGGAAGAGGGGGATGAGACTGTAGGAGACAAAGGAGGAGGAGGAGAGAACGGCGGCAGCGGATCAGAGTTGACAGCTGAGTGTGGAGGAGTCTGGGAGATGACGATGGGGGCGAGAGGAGGAGGAAGAGACGAAGGAGGGGGGTTGGAGGACAGAGAGGGAGGAGGTGTGGGACCAGGAGCTGGAGGAAGAGGAGGAGGGAGGGATGGAGGGAAGGAAGGTCGAGAGGGGAGATGAGAGGACTTCATTGTGGGAGGTGGAGGTCTGGGTCGACATGGCCGGGCTGGAGGGTGGGAGGGCAGCGACGATGAGGGGATGGATGAAGAGGCTCCTGTCAGAGGGCGGGTGAGGCTGTAGAAAAAAAATAAACATAAGGTCTGTTGTGATGATCTGTCCCAACTGTAGCTGAAACATGGGGTCAGTACTTTCACATGCCAAAGCGGCGTTAAATCACCTCAGTAATCCATCTAACGACACCCTGACGGCCCGTTACGTCTGCTTTTAATCCAAACGTTAACCCAAAGAAAAAGCAGGAATCCATTTCAACGTTGATGCTGAAAACTTCTAAGCTTTCCTTACTTTGGTGCATATTTTATCAATTTATTCCTTTTCATCCACGGATCTGAGGGCAGATCATGGAAGCAACAGGTTCAGGAGGGAGACCTAGGCTTTCCCCAGAGGCCTCTCCTGGTAGGACCCTGAGCCATTCCCAGTCAAGGGGAAGCTAAATGTTTTAATTTATCTCAATCAAATTACTTTTTACTCCAAACCAAGTAGTGCAAAGATGAACAAATCAATGCAGCTGCAGCTTGCAGCATCTCAGCATCATTAGCTCAGTAGCATACCTGTCTTTTGAAGGTTTTAAACTTTATTTTTGTTTTGTTTGCAGGCAGTGAACAGGTGCGGGCTCTGACTTATACAAATCTATATAAATTTCACTATTTAAATGACATTAAAGTACCGGGATCACACATTAAATCACAGTGACAGAGCTCAGATATCGTATATAGCAGGTATGTGCCAGATACAGATATTATCTTTGTATTTGTGACATCCCATATTTTTCCAACGTTCCCGTCCTGTTTCTTTCTGAAGTCGCAGTGCAAAGGTAACTGTCCCCCTGTTTTTTATTATGTTACAGAAAGGTATTGTCATGGAAATTTATGTTCTGACATTCATTCATTTTCTGAACCACTTATTCCAATTCAGGGTTGCAGATGGTGGGAGGAAGCCGGAGAACCCAGTGAGAACATACACGGGGAGAACATGCAAACTCCACACAGAAAGGCCACTGACCAAACCAGCCAAGGATTGAACCAGTGACCTTCTTGCTGTGAGGCCACAGTGCTAACCACTGTGCCACCGTGCAGCCCTGATCTGACATAGATTTTCATATATTTCATAGTTCTAGTGTATATTCATTTCTGATTCTGGCTTTGTGGACTTTCTGAAAAGGTCATGATGAACTTAGGAACTTAAGCTTAGTTACAGTGTCTGCTCATCCCCCTTTATAGACGTGTAGAAAGCCTGAGATGTCTGCATTCAGACATCTGGGATCTGATTAGTTAGAACACTCTCTTCCTTGAAGAGGGTTACAGCTAACAACAGACATTTCTTATTTAGAATAACATGGATTCAGGGCAGACAACTAACGCCCTAAAGCGAGGGTAAAAGGATGGTTCAGCCCGGAAGATTTGCAGTATTCTGTTATTTTCTGTTCAATAAACTTTGTAATCTTTCTCACTTCAGAACCAGACTCCTCGTCATTGACAGACTTTTTTCCACAAAAATTTGGTGTCAGAAGTGGGAAAAAAAAAGAAGCACTCCTATATCTTTATGGAGTTGAAATTTTCTCTGTCCATTTCTTTTAAGGAGAAACTAACAGAACTTTTGGAATTGATATACTTCAGGAAACCTGTTCAGACAGCCCAGAACAGGCTGTACAGGAAACTCCATTAATGATAACTCAGTGTCTTTCCCTTTGGCCTCATGATTAGGGTTACACCAGCACGCAAGAGGGCTCTTCTCAGGTTTTATAGGTTCATGATGCAAAACAAATCAGCAGTCAGTAGAGGCAGGCAGTTATAATCTGGTGAAGATGGAAAATGCTATGCAGTTAATGATGCTCAGCCATAAAAAGCAAACACGGGGACTTCAATGTGAAGAATTACTCATCAATATTTAACAATAATCAAGGAAGACAAATGAAAAGATAAAAAAAATGTAACATTGAGGGTGGGGTTGATTAAGGTTGGATTAGACACATCTCCGGGCACCTCTTACAGGTTTGTAATTAACAGTATGGATAAGAAAGTTGCAGAGTTGAAGGGAAAACATGTAGTATGAAGCTTTATAACCAGGACTTTCCGCCTCGTGGGGATAGTCATATATTTGTTCCACAAAGCTGCATCCCAACCAGTGGTCATGATGTAATTTTCCTTTCTGAGCGACAGAGTGGCGGCTGGTGTCTCTCCGTGTGATGATGTAGCTGTTTACAGTGTTGCTTTGTGCTGCTGATGCAGCAGGTAGGAGGTTTTCTTCTTTGCTAGTGGATGGTTAACGTTTGGGTTTTTTTCCCACCACGCCACGTATTCTGCTGATAAAAATTGTGCACAATGGTTTGAGTTTTTCTAGAGACTTTTTATAAATCGGGAAACACTGCAGGTGGGTATGAAAATATAAAACAGGGTTAAATAATTATTTACTCAAAAAAATTTCTATATTTGCATTTAGAAAATATTTTAAAAACACATCTTACTTAAAATTAAATTTAAGGGCATTAGAAAGCAAGATGTTCACAGCTGATATCAACCACAGAAATTTAGTTTGAAAAAGGTCCAATTAACGTTAAACATAAACCCAGTCGCTCCGCCACATCACGTGACAAGACTTCCTAAAAACCATGTTAAAGATAACATCTGTGCTGTGATGTTGACTACTTCTACATATATGATTCTGACATACAGACAGAAGTGACAAAGTGTGTTGAACATTTTCCCACAGCCTCCTAATGCACCACAAAGACAACACAGATCATGTGCAAGCAGCTCGCAGGCGCTGACTAAACAGAGTGGAAACCTCACTCCCTTAAAGGCAGCACAGGGAATATTTGTAGTAAAATCACTCGTTCTGTTTCTGGATTTTTCAGGGAAAAAGGGACTGAAAGGGCCAGAAAAGAAGTCAAGGCATTGCACCATTTTTTTCTGCAACATTGGACATGTTAGTCTCTTGCTTTATACAACATCATCATCGTCGTCGTCGTCGTCGTCGTCGTCTGTGGAGCTTTAAGGTGAAAAGTGAAAACTAGAGCCTTGCATTCTACGTGTTAAATAACATATCAACAAAACTGAGGACTGGGCAAGAACAATGCAAACCAAGCAGTGTATATACTGAGGGAACTAATCAGAAGACGAGAAGCAGGTGGTGTAATCAGCTAACAGAAACCAGGTGCAGCAAACAGGAAATGAACACAGGAAGGGATGACCTTCAAAATAAAACAGGAAACCAGGACAGAAATGTAGAAACAGACAGAAATCCAACAAAAACCCATAAACTGTGGCAGCTTTAGTTGATCCATCTACTGTTGGTGGAAACCTCATCTGAAATGGTCTCCATGGAAACGTGTCTACAAGAAGCCGTTCTTTAAGCTGGGTACACACAGAGAGATTATCGGGCTGTTGTTCTCCCGACCGAGGGCAGCAAACGCCCCATTACCTTCAGTCTCACAAGGTTATCCGATAAGATTACTCTGTGGTTTGAGGCGAGTTAAGAGTTAATTTGCCCCAACAAGCTGTTCCCAAATGATTTGGGCTGACAGTCGCAGGTATCAAGACTCAAGAATGTAGCCAATCCACAGAACAATATGACCAAACATAAACTCAATTTTTACGCTGCCGCCGGATTTTTCCAACCTATTCTCTCTTTTTTATTGTCCTGGATTTCTCTGATAACAGATTACTCCTCGTCTTTTACGTCCTCTTCCATCCTGGCTTCCATCCTTTACGTCCTTTTCCACCCTGGCTGTTGTGTTTTACGGTTGTCGCTATGTTTCTTCTTCTTGGTTTTTGTTATACAACATGTAACCATGGTTTATTCTGACTTGGAAGACTAGATGGATCCTAAATTGGCTGTGGAATAGGATCATGATGTGTACATTAAATGGATTTATTGGCCTATTAGGTTCTGGACAATTACTCATTAATTTGATCACTGGGTTTCTTTGGATAAAAGTGTCTTACAAAAGACTGATTACGTAGAACTAAGAAACCTTTTCAGATTTAAAAAATCCAGATGCGTGTATCCAGCTTAAGGAAGGGAAAATGGAGAAAAGATCTGACACAATAATTAGATTGAATTGGATTAAAAATCAGTGGCAGTGGTCCCCAGAACCTAAACCTAAACCTCAACCCAGTACATGATACAATACCTAGGAATATTAAAACAACACTAAAGCAAAGAAAATTCACCAGGTCACAGCATATCATGCAACAAAGCACGTTCACAATCCCGTATCTGACCTGCAAGTCACAGAAATGACAGAAAGCTTCTCTGAGTGGATTCAGACTGTGTTGAGAAATAAAGCTGCTCAGATCCAATATGATCTGCATTTTTTTCTTTTAATTCCTGTTAGATTTAAAGGTTTAAAGTCCTATGTGTGCTCTCCAGTTCCCAGTTTGGGTTGGAGCTTCTGCAGTTTCTTTTATTCTGTTTTTATGTCTTTCATAATATTGGTCTATTTTTACTGCAGAGGTTCCCCTCTCGTGTATTCTGTTCTTTTTATTCCTGATCATGTATTTTACTTGCTTATTATTTGCTGATTATCACACCTGGACACCTAGTTTCATTCCAGTTCCCCTCTATCCTGCCCTGGTTTTACTTTATATCATTTGAGTTTGACTTTGTCAGCTGGTCTCTAATCATTTAGTTTTGATTCAAATGCTTTCCTGCTAAATATCATGTGTATTTAAGCAACGTCATGACTGAAGCTTGTAATGCTGACTGTTGAAGGTGTGCAACAGGTGGCAACATTTCCTACAACTTAGTTGCACCTGAGCTGCAGGACATCAAAGCGAGCGAGCAGATCACAGTGAACTCAGCTGTGGTGGTCTGAGGTTTTGTTTGAAATAACTCAAGGTTATGATAGCAAAGTCAAAGTGTGTTTATCTCTTGTTGGTGTACGCCACTCTGCACGAGTTATTTCACGATAAACTCTGTCCTGCATGTAAAAAAATATTTGATATATACAGCTGCAGTCAAAATTATTCAACCTTATCACTGCAAATTAGCTTCATTGGCAAAATGTCCAAACTAGCAGCTGTTAGCAATGAACAAATCAAACAAGAACCATTTGAATGGCTCAACAGAAGTAATATCATAGGTTGTCTCTCAAATTCAGAAAAAAATGCCACTTTCAATGACCAGTTTAGTCTCAAAGTTATTCAGCCCCTTTGTGACACATATTTTTAGTACAGCACCCTTTTTCTTTCATGACCAGCTGCAGACATGATGCGTAGCCACACACCAGCTTGGACTCAGCTTAGCAAAGATTAAATGACTAAATAATATAAATAGGACCAAAACCCTCCTGAGATGTAAACAAGCCTGGTGACCAACAAGGAACATACAACCTAAAAGAGTTTCTTCATCATTACTGAGTCATGTTTGTTACATTTAGTTCATGTCTTTGTAGGGGGTAAAAATAAGGGGATCAAATATCATCCCCCCCTCCTGTGAACCAACCTGCAACATGACTTATATAAGCTGAGTAAAATCAACAAAAAATAAAAGTTATTTTTCCTTATAAATCACCTAAACAGCTTCAGACTTGCTCCAAATCACCAAATATTTTTTTTCTTCTTTTTATGATAATGATTTTTGGCCACTAGGGGCGCTAAACCTGTGAGTTTAGCGCCCCTAGCGCTGCTGAAAGATGTGAAAAAGTTCATCACATGTAGTTTGCACAACAAGTAAAAAGCTAGCTTAGCAGTGTGATAACACTGAGGCAATCACAGTGGCTTTTAGTTCCACACTGGTCTTTCCTCAGACTCCAACCAGCAGGTGGACTTGCATCTTTCCTCTGGAGCAATCCCTTTTCCTGTTTCTCTTTCTGGTCTCCTCAGACTTTGTTTTCACCTCCTTACTTCCTTCAGCCATGACAAACTTTGGTTGGAAGAGGAGGGAAACATAGCACAGAGCAGAGTCCTCAGTGTTTATAGAGGTCAAAGTGCTTCAGGTCACATGATCCCATGAGAGACGGATCCACTCCTGCAGGTGAAATGTCTGGTTTCTGAAGAGGGCCCCCCCCCCCTCGCTGCGATAACAGGCGTCAAGCATCGCATGCCAACCCCAGAAATCATCCATTATTACTCACATTAGCCTGATGTTTGGATTAAAGTTACACAGTAATCATTTAAAGCTGAGCTAGAAAAATGCTTTTAAAGACCCTCTTACCCCTGTTACAGTCTGATTTCTCCCCCATGTGCTCAGTTGTGTCAGCAGAAGCTTTGTTTGCATGAAGTGCGCCGAGGAGGACGTTACATACTGAGGAGGCCCTGCAGCTGCAGGGCATCAATGTAGAGTTTACATTAAGGGAACATGTTGCCATCTCAGAGTTTATCAGATCCTCGTTGCACAACGGGGCTTGCATTAAACTTAAAAAAATAAGTCTGAAATCTCTTGGTTTACCGGAATTTTCTCTTGAGGAAGGAAGAGAGCTGTGTGGTTAGGATGATGTGGAAATAAGAAAGCAACACAAATGTCTTTCTTTTGACACGAGATGAAACGCTGCATGGTTTAGATCCAGTCAGGTAGCAGGTTGCAGAGCTCAAACCTACACAGCAGACTATCAAACACATTCCCATCAGATGGCGGAGGACTCACTTAAGGTGGTCTTGTGGTTTTGTCTGAAAAAACCTGAAAGATCTGAGATCAAAGTTGAAGGTTGCATTTATTTTTAGACATTTCATGTGTGCTGCGAGCAGCAGTTTAGTAGTTATCGTAGCGTCATGATGCTCAGTGGGGGAAAAATACAGTTTTATGAAGACAATCTGACTAGACCAGTAAGCTTTAATGTAGTTTCTCACAGGGCTCATCGCCCCAGCAGCTTCATTTAAGTAGGGCTGTTTTAAAATTTGATAAATATCAAATATATCAAAGTGAGTCATTTTTTATTGAATAGAAATGTAAAAAAATTGCATCCACCCCACAAACCAGCAGCTTATTGAATCTTTTAGCAGCAGGGAGTTGCTGTGATGGTTTATCATCATATCTATCACATCATTGTGGAGGAATTCTGCTGAACTCTTCGTCCCAATGCTGCTTCGCTCATTGAGGTTTGCAGCATTTGTTTCTGCAGCTTTCTGAGGGTCCCAACAGCACTGAAATCAGATGTTAACATCTTGATTGTTTTCTTTTTTAGCCATCCTGTTCTAGATCTGCTGCCATGACAGATAAGACCAGAAGTGTACATAATAGAAGAAAAGTAAAGTAGAAATCCCACCATGTTTCTGGATCTACCTGTGCATTGAGAACAGGTGTTTTCACTAACAGGCTAATCTACCTTGCAGTGGAGTTGAACTAATTACATTTAGCTGGTTTAGTGACTGGTTGGTAGAGCTGCCGGACAGGACTTATACTTTATGGCACCAGGATCATACACCTTGGATAAGACTCATTTCCACCAGAGGATGTTGGTTCAGGTTGGGTTGGGTTGGGGTACACTTTTTTGTGTTTCCACATGTAAAAATGTGAAAGTTACTCCAATATCCAACCTGACTCATCCTACTCTTTTGGGATCCTTTCTGTTGGGGTACCAATCTAGCCGAAAGGACCAAAAAGGTGAAGTTTGATAAGCTGCAATCTTTGATTGGTTGATGTTACTTCCTGTGTGACTTAGCATAAAAACAAAGCAGGGATGGTTTCTCATTTAGAGCAACAGATTTATTTTTTGTTGATTAAATTTCTGCTTAAAATGGCAATATGAAGAACTGATCTGCAGATGTAAGAAGTCCACACTCTCCTTGGGATAATTGGGAGGAAGAGGACTTGTAGCAGGAAGGCATCACACTGCAATAGCGTCATGCTATTACGTAGCTGAGGCATCAACAGCAACCAGCTGATGCTTCAGATTTTAGGTAAGGTTACAGTTGGCTTTAGGAATGCAACGACATTCCAGTTAACAGTCCCTACCTGCGCCCACTGGTGGAAACGAAGCAATGGAACCACATCTTACTCTGGAACACTTTAGTATCCAGAGGGGTTCATGATGCAGTCAGTGCCTGCATGGTGTCCAGATCATCCTCCCTCAGCCACAGCGCTGACAGATGGTATGAGGGGTTTGTGCTGATATGCTGTGTGGACATGTTTGCTGACCAAACATGACCACTTTGGTCTGTCCAAAGGACATTATTTCAGAGTCTTGTGGTTTGTTTAAATGCAGCTTTACCAACCTAAGCTGGGCTGTTGTCTTTTCTTTTTAGAAAGAAGAGGCTTTTTCCTGAAACCATTTTAAACTGATTTAATCTTTTTCTAACTAAACTGTCATGAACTTGAACATTTAACATAATAACTGAGGCCTGGAGAGTCTGAGATGTAGCTCCTGGGCTTTTTTTATGACTTCATTGACTATTACTTAGTCTGATCTTGGCTTTGAATTGCCAGAACGTCCATGCCTAGAAGTATGCAGGTTTGTTGAATGTTTTCCACTTGTGATTAATTTATCTGTAGAGTGATGACCCTCAATAACCTGGGCAGCAACAGCTGCTTCTCCAAGGTCATTGCTGTTATCTTCCTTTATTTGTATTGTGTTACCTGGTCATTTTTACTCCAGCTGACAATATAATAAATAAAACAATGACGCATGAGACCATTTTGTTAACGACAGCTTCTGCTCTTGCAGCACAATCACAGTTAACCCCGTGAATCACCTTAAAATTCTACAAATCAGCAGCTAAAACCAACATGTAAATGTTCCGTAACTAGTTTTCTGTCCGTGTCAGGGTCAGTTTACCAAAATGAAAATAAAAACATGTGGTGTCACAGACCTTCTGTGTTAGCTTGCCATGAAGATGATTATGCTGATCATTGCATCATTTGTGCATCAATTCAAGATGCTCCGATTATTCCCAGAACAAAGGCAACACTGTACCAAAAGTTTGTCTTTAAAATAGCTAAAAGAACTTTATTTTAAATTAAAGTTTTTCTTCCAAGCTGTCACAAATGAGAGTATTTACTGACAGAAATGTTAGTGTTCTGCGTGTGAGGTGGATACGAAAGAAAACCAGACGGGCTAAAAGAATGCACTGAGAAAGGGAAAGACTGGAATGCTTGACTACCAAGTATCACAAAGACAATCTGGTGGAAAACAAGATGTGTAGACTCTCAGATGAATTCCAGAAGGGGTGTGTTCTGTGGAAGAGTTTTCTGTAAATGTGGCTTATCGAGGTGGGTTTGTTGGAACATGAGAGAAACATGAGGTTATAAAAACAGAACAGATTGATGATGCATCTGAATCAGATGTCATTGGATGCTCTGAAGCAACAATGAATGCTTTTTGTCCCAACTCCTCTTATTTCTTTCTCACCTCCTCCACTTGTAGTGGGACGGATCAATGATGCACTAACAGAGAAATGAGAGGAGGTGCAAACACATGAGAGGAGTGATTTCAATATGAAGCAGGAACAGGATGAATCATCTCAGCACTTTTAATGGTAATATTGACCAACCACATACTAATGCTGTTCAGTTCCTGTTGCAGCCTGATTTCTGGCCTTGGGCTTGAGTTTACAGAATCACATGATGACAAAAAGACCTTTTTGTGCCAAACATGACAAACTGACTCACAGCAGAAGAATAGTAATACTGTCATGTCAGCTAAATGAGCTGCAGCTAAAGTTAAAAGTTGTACCTGACAGGAAAACACTTTGCACAGACCCCATGATGCATCCTGTGTTTGACTCAGTTTTTCCTTCAAATGTCTAAAGGCTGGAGCTTAGTTTTTACTTTACATCAGACAGGAAGAGAAAACTGTATCTATCAAACATTTACTATCTTTATAGTAGAACTTTGTGACTTTCAGACCTTAAAACTTTTGTGTTTTTGACTTGTTTTGGCACAGTGACATTTACTATGTACATTTCTGGAAGAACTTTGTAACTTTTTCTTCTGCTATACAGGGTCGCTTTAGGGCCAGGTTTCACTTTACGGTACTGTGTCACACGCTAGCAACTGGGTATCAAGCATCAACCACTTAAAAAGTGCACTGTTATTGATTTATCGCTGAATGCCAAGACATGGGCAAAAAAAAAACCAAGACATGCCAATATCAGATTGACTTTTACCGATTGGAGAGATCTCAGAGAAGAGACAGGATGAAGATGATGCCGAATTAGCTGCCGTTTGGTGGTGAAAAAGTTTATATAATAGTTTGTCAAATCCTACATTTACATTTTTTCCAAATGTCAAGTTTGCCCCTTTAAGAAGCACTTCAGAAGTTTTTCTGATTTTTATTCCTTGACAAGCGTATCAACAGCTAATCTAGCTGCCATCCTGCATCCTTCCTGCACTGTAAGTTCTCTCCTGCCAGTAAAAGACAAACTCATCTTGACTCTTGTCTTTCCTTTTGGACATATTCACACTGCTGCTGTTTGGGCCCCTTCCAGGGATAGTACGATTCATCTGGTGTAGTATGAACACCAACCACATCCTGATGCAGACCAAAGAAGCGAACTCAGGCCCGCCTGAAAGCCGGGGGTCTCAGTTCTCTTTCAAACAGACTATCCAGTGACCAAACACAAAGAGACGTCTGACAATAAAGCATGAAGAAGAATGAGGCAGATTATTGTTCTGGTAGGAGGAAAAACCATTGGCCAACACCATTGGTTAAGGAAATGGATGTTCTGGAGTTCTGCACAGGTCCAGTTTTACTGACCCGCACCCACCTGAGCCCATTACAAAGACCAATCCTAACACTTTGATGTCTCCTGTTGAAATCTGGACCCATTATATACCTGGACTCGACCTGCATGGTAAAACATGAACCGTAAATCCACTCCGACCCTCCTTCATTACGTTGCTTTCCTTTGTTTATTTTTATATTTAATCTGATAAATGTTGTTTGGTCATCTTTTGCATTCAAACAAAAAATTAAAAAACAACACTGTAAATATATGTGAAGGTTTATATTAAGCTGAAGTTCGTCTATAAAATCACTTTCCAGATAGTTTCTAGATGAAAATCCCCAATAAGAAGGGATTTTACACTATAGGAGTATAATATCACCCTGAACCACGAGACCACCTCCCTTTAGTGTGTTACTTTGCTAGTTGGGGAGCTTTATTCATGTGACTGGGAGAGTGCTGGGCAAACCAGAAATAATTCACCATCCCAGTTCCAGCTGTGGTCTCCAACCCTGAATCAGAGAACCAGCAGCAGAAACGTATCTTACTGGCTGCTCCGAGCAGGACGCAGAGAACTTTCCTTGTGCAAAGTTTGGTCGGTTCACAACAAAGCCGCCGCCTGATCAGTAAAACTCTCGTCATGTCCACAAAAAAAAGGGAAAAACAATCAGAAAAAAATCCTGCAACAAATAAATATCCACCTGCATGATCCTTAATCTGTAATTTTTACCTGCAAAACTGTGCTTTTGCAGGGGTATCTCTGCTTAGGGAACAGTTGTTTTAACGTTGACCAGTCAGTTTGGTCCGTTTGAGTTAAATGTAGTTTGAACACAAACCAAACAAAAAGAAGGTGTAAAATTTTTCAGAAAATGCATTGTGTGTGTTTATAACCATTTGCTGCTTTACAAGCGTTTAAAGCGTTGCAACATCATGCAGCATCCTGCAAGAAAGACTTGTATCGTGTCTTTTTAGCCTTGGGACGCTGCTCGGCAGCAACGGCCTTCAAAAATGTTCATTAAAAAGTTACTTTGCCATCGAACATGGCAAAGTAACTTTGCCATGTTCGATGGCGTTTTAAAGTTAGAAAGTCACATAATGCGTCTTTAAAGGAACAGTTTTCAACACCTGCTGACACCTAGTGGTCAGGTTGGAGATAGCAATCATCTCAAACGTAATCAACACTTTACCCAGAAACCATCTGCAGACAGTAATAAACAAAAAAGCCCCCAAAAAGCTGACAGAGTGAAAAAAATCTACATTTAAACTGCTCACAAACCCTTTAAAATGGTCAAAATGGCCCAATAAACCAACTGCTGAATATCATCCACAAAACAGTCACTGTAGGTAATTTTGTCGTGGTGTTTCTTTCCGAACAGTTTTCCTTTTCTTCAAAGGTTTTGTGCAGTAAGAGGACATCTTTTCCATGTGGCGGGGCCAGAACTGCTCATATATAAATGGTTTATTCTAAAGTTTAGCAGGAGATCACAGTTACACTCTCTTTAGTTAAAAAGTAAACAAGTTTGTGTTGCTCAGTACTCACTTTAACATGTTTCCAACCCCCACATGCCTCCAGCAGCATGATTTTCCTTTTCCAGCTGCTTAGCAGCAACTTTCAACCACTTGGAATCTTCCATACAAGTTGGAAAAACTCCAAATGTAAACATTTCAGCAGCGAGCTGGAGACAGTTTTCTGTTTTTCTCTTTGAGCTCAGTTTAACAAACCTAACCTGGTGAAACAACAAGATCCCTCTAAAACTGAATCTGTTAGAAGCCATTGACCTAAATATTAGTCAGTGACTCATCACATCTGGTTTCCTGCTCTAGCAGTCTGATTGTCGACCTCCTGCTCTCCCTTCCCTTCACCAGGCCTGAAAACACCCCCTGCCCTGACAGGAACACATTCCCCTCATTGCATTTCCACTCAGCGACATTTCCACAGACCCCTCGCACACTCACCCTGTGTCCGGGGAAACGACGCTGGCCTCCATCATACATCCAAAGACTGAGAGTTTGACTGCTCTGTCTCTCTCAGCTCCATCCAAAACCCCGCCTCCTCTCTTCCCCCCTTTTTCCTCCTCCTGTTGATCGCAGCAGGACTGAATAAGGAAAACCTACAAGGCAAAGGGAAAATGTGTTTGTCTGTTTCAGCCCTCCCCTCCGTTTCTGCCTCAACTTCCTGAGCTGATCGTCAGGCAGGAAGAGGCCGAGCACTTTGGTCAGACTTCCCCTGTTCTGACTCTGCCTTCGGTCTGATGTTTAAATAATGTTTAATCTACCCAGCCGCTCAGTGCTGCTTCTCTTTCTGGAAAGAGAGAATTTACTTCAGTAAAACAGAATCCTGCAGCTTTAAAAGGTACTGATTCTAACAGGAATACAACTCCTCTACCCTCCTCCTCTTCTTCTGTCTCCCCTCCCCTCTGCCTTTAAAGTTTTCCAGATGCCCCTTTCCTGCAAACTCAGGAATGTTCAGCTTCACTCGTTATTCTTTCTGACCCCCTCTTCATTTCTCTCACTTCCCCTTCACAATGCACACCCACTGCTTTCGCTTGTTGCCCTCCTGTCTCCTCCTATAGTGTAAAATCCCTTCTTATTGGGGATTTTCATCTAGAAACTATCTGGAAAGTGATTTTATAGACAAATCCTCAAGTTAAAATCAGGAAGAATTACTTTATTTCAGCAGGTTTGGAGGCTTTAAATCATCTAAAGTGAGGGAAGTTATTTGCAGAAGCCTGATCCAAAGGTCACTCCCTGCTTTTGGCTTCTTCACCGCCTTGTTTCATCATGTTTTTGTTGTTACATTTTGCAGGTTGAGCCCACCTACTGATCATCTGTTGGCCCCATGAGACTGAATATTACTGTAAAAAATGCATGGTCAGATGCACAAACACTCACACACCCAAGCAGTCACGGTGCAGCCAACCGTAGTGAGCATGCAGCTGCTTCCTGTGTGAACTTCTCCCCTCATACATGTCTGGCTGCAGACTTTCAGTCACTACAGTAGAGCTCACGGTGTGAATCCCTCTTCCTGTGGGTTTTATTACAGCAGCCACTAGAGGGAACCCTGACACAGTGGTTTACACGCAGCAGCTGAACTAACCCCCCCACTACGCACAAAAAGGGCAGAGGCAAGCATTTCCACAGCCGACCCATCAGGTGGGGTGCACAGCACAGCAGTGCTCATCCAGACTGACTGAAAATACCAGCGAAGGTTATGAGAGGTCAGCCAAAGCAAATCAAAGCCTGACCTGAATTATTCAGGAGGCATAGTTAATTTCCTGCTTTGCAGTGGTGCAATTAGCTTATTATCACCGAAGGAACAAGTTTGTCTGATAGGATGTAAAAGAGCAAAGGCTCGTTCCAGGTTTACGTTTATATTTATCTGTTTTATTAAGTCTGAACACACAGAGGTGCAACATCTTGCAAAAAATATGGACTAAAGGCGTTTATTCAGCTGTTTTATACGGCAGATAAAATCTCATATGATCTGAAACCTCCATCAGGACCAGAACCAGGAAATAAACATCCATCAGAACCAGAACCAGGAAGGAAAACCTCCATCAGAACCAGAACCAGGAAATAAACATCCATCAGAACCAGAACCAGGAAGGAAAACCTCCATCAGAACCAGAACCAGGAAATAAACATCCATCAGAACCAGAACCAGGAAGGAAAACCTCCATCATAACCAGAACCAGGAAATAAACATCCATCAGAACCAGAACCAGGAAGGAAAACCTCCATCAGAACCAGAACCAGGAAATAAACATCCATCAGAACCAGAACCAGGAAGGAAAACCTCCATCAGGACCAGAACCAGGAAATGAACATCCATCAGAACCAGAACCAGGAAGGAAAACCTCCATCAGGACCAGAACCAGGAAATAAACATCCACCAGAACCAGAGCCAGGAAGGAAAACCTCCATCAGAACCAGAACCAGGAAATAAACATCCATCAGAACCAGAACCAGGAAGGAAAACCTCCATCAGAACCAGAACCAGGAAATAAACATCCATCAGAACCAGAACCAGGAAGGAAAACCTCCATCAGAACCAGAACCAGGAAATAAACATCCATCAGAACCAGAACCAGGAAGGAAAACCTCCATCAGGACCAGAACCAGGAAATGAACATCCATCAGAACCAGAACCAGGAAGGAAAACCTCCATCAGGACCAGAACCAGGAAATAAACATCCACCAGAACCAGAGCCAGGAAGGAAAACCTCCATCAGAACCAGAACCAGGAAATAAACATCCACCAGAACCAGAGCCAGGAAGGAAAACCTCCATCAGAACCAGAACCAGGAAATAAACATCCATCAGAACCAGAACCAGGAAATAAAACCTCCATCAGAACCAGAACCAGGAACCAAAACCTCCATCAGAACCAGAACCAGGAAGGAAAACCTCCATCAGAACCAGAACCAGGAAATAAACATCCATCAGAACCAGAACCAGGAAGGAAAACCTCCATCAGAACCAGAACCAGGAAATAAACATCCATCAGAACCAGAACCAGGAACCAAAACCTCCATCAGAACCAGAACCAGGAAGGAAAACCTCCATCAGAAGCAGAACCAGGAAATAAACATCCATCAGAACCAAAACCAGGAAATAAACATCCATCAGAACCAGAACCAGGAAATAAAACACCCATCAGGACCAGAACCAGGAACCAAAACATCCATCAGGACCAGAACCAGGAAGGAAATCCACTGTCAGAACCAGAACCAGGAACCAAAACCTCCATCAGAACCAGAACCAGCAAATAAAACCTCCATCAGAACCAGAACCAGGAACCAAAACCTCCATCAGAACCAGAACCAGGAGGAAAATTTGGGACCAGAATCACAAAGAAAAACCTAGATCAGAACCAGAACCAGGAAATAAAACCTCCAGGATAAGCAGAACCAGAACTGTACGGTTCTGGTTCCGTTATCATCTTAATAAATCTTAGTTCCCTCCTGTTTCAGGTTCCCTCCTTTTTGCCACTTTGCTCCAGAGCTTCCAGGAGTCACTGATCTGTAAATGCAGGATGACGAATTGGTTCGGATCAGAACTTCATCTCTGATCGTGTAAGTAACGTGTTCAGGACGGCTGCTGTTTAAAGTGTTGGGTCTGGGTTTGGTGTCGGCTCCTGCCTGCCGATGGAGAGGCTGGCGGCCGGCTGGAAGACTGAAATCTGAAGCAGTAACTTGTAAATGGGAGCATTTCTGCATCATGTTGGAAACGTTTTACATCTTCGATGTTAAACTTTGGAACTTCTCACTGTGAAAATGTGTTTGTTGGCTTTGTGTCGGTAATCTGCACCAGAGTCCTGCATCTGAACAGACTCGAACCTTTTCTCTGCTCCCAGAGCAGAAGCACTCATCTCTGTTTCAGCTGAAATAAACTCTGAACGTATGAGTTAGGTGATTCATTTGTTTACCAGGAGCCGGCTGCATTCTTTACAGAAAATGACGAGCGAGATGATTGAGTTGAGCAGATGTCTGTTCGCGCTGCATGACGTGGGCATGGACATAACTAAAGAGAATAATATATATCCATTTTTAAAGCTGCACATGTTCACAGACAGCAGAATACTGCAGAGATGACCAAATGGGTTGAAATTCATTTTGACCACCGCTTACAGTTCGGTGACAGTAAAAAGATGCATTTGCTCCCTAACAACAGGACAAACTGCAGCCTCCTGCACTTTGCTTTGATTTATTTTAACATATAGAAGCTAAAATTACCAAGAAAGTATAAATAAAGCAGAATTATTCAAACGTGAACGTCTTAGTTTACCTAAAATGTCTCTTTTCAAACCAGCAGATGAAGTCAGATTTTAGTAATCATCTGAAAGAAAACATTTTCCTCTATCAAATATTTCGCCATGTCTTTATATTTACCCATGAGTAGAATTAAATGACACTTTTTGTTTCTGTAAGCTTAGATATTGGGAATTTATATTAGGTAAATATCATGAATAGAAAAGAGATGTTTCAGCTGCAGACTGCAGGATCCACCATCGCCTTGTTAAAACTGGGCCAGTCGTTTTTGCCATGTTTCCTGTGATGGACAGAGACAGACTGACTCACTCTGCCTTTTATCATGCTGGTTTTCACTGTGAGCTCGAGTGGTGTTGACTCTGTGAATGTGTCTTCTGGAGAGAAACACTGAGACTGAAGAAGCAGCGAAGCAGAAAGGCAGGAAAATCTCAGTCAACAGCTTAAAAAAATACATTTGTGTGAGAAAATGCAGAGGCTTCGTCAGTAAACCTGAGTCCACATCGACCAGCTGAGCTTGTTGTGTTTGATAAGACCAGCAGCTGTGAGACAAAAAGGAAAAACTGCAGGAATGAGCTTCAACCAAAGCCGCGATCATCACAGTGTGACTGGAGCGGTCAGTTGAAAGTTCATAAAACTGCTTTAGTTGCCTCGGCTGCAGAAAGGTCGTCCAAATGAGCTAATGTGACGAAGAAACATCTTCATTCAACACCAGGTTCAGTATCAGGTGGAAGAACCAAGCAGAAGAATCCTGGTACCTCCTTCAACCAGCACCTGTCACCAGTCAGCCAGTGTGGGTGTGCTGGTCACTCTGGTCCCAGCAGCAGGTCCTCCATCGTCTGGAGGTGCTCTCTGCTAAATCCCACTCTCTGAGGTCATCTTGGAGGACAGAGTTCAGTCCCAGACTGTGGAGATTTTCTCCAGTGATGATGATAAACCTGTGACTGGTGCCTTATGGTACCTTACTGGTGCAGCAATAAACAGCGTTCTCCATGTCTTCTCCACTCTTTACCCTCCAATCTAACTGCTGCAACGGCCGAATCTGGACTTATAACCAGGCGTAATGTCTGTGCACAAATCCAAGTTACTCCAGAATGGTACACTTTAATAAATTAATCATATCTGCAAAGGCTAATGGGTAATTATTCTCCTCTTCATTTGAGTTCTGTGCTTTACAGCCTGTTATTTATATTTAGACGATGTTGGGATGTTCTGGTGTGTGTGAACGTCTGAATGCAACAGGACATACGCTGTAAAAGTCATTCTCTGCCAAGACATTCTCCTGTTTGAAACAAACATTTTTCTTATAGGATAAGTTTTACTTAAAGATCTTTACTGGAGGAGTCCTAAATCCTGTAATTGAACTTTAGAATTAGCTATGTTATCTGATTATTTGGCCTCTTTTGTTGTAATCTGGTGTTTGACCGAGTTTAGCCAATTTAGTTTAGGCAAAGTTTGGGTTATAATATAAAATATTAGCATATATTTAAATGTCTGCTGGTGTGATACACTCTGATAAGTTTAGTTTAAATGGAGCCTGAAGACACTAAACTGGACCCAGAATAGAAAACATCATTGTAGCATCATAATTTAAGCTCTTTACTACATAAAAACCTCACAAGTTTATTTTCACTATGTTAAAACCAAGCTGAGAGACGTTATCTGATGTTTACATGTTTTTATAAGTGCGGAGATTCTCCATACTTTGTCATACTTGCAGGAACTGTTGTCTGACTGTAACACATGACAGAGACAATCTGTTGAAAAATCTGGTTATCCTGCCCCCCCCCCCCCGGTGCTTAATGCGAAATGCAGGAATCAGCCACGCCTGAGTGGAAACAACCAGTCAGAAACATGTTTTCTCATGTCATTCAGCAACATTTCTACAGTTGCTGTGGTTACAGGTCTGCCTGACAGCTGAAGCACAGCGGAGCGGGAGGAGGAGGGACCTGCACATGGAGTCCACCTCCTTCTCAGAGTTTGCGTGTTATACATGTGTTATACATGTGTTATACATGTGTAGAGAAAAAGGACACCGCTGGAGGAAACTCAGGGGAGAAACAGTTAAATCTCTTTTCTGCAGCAATGAAGTCTCAGTCCCACGTTTTAATGTCTGAGAGTGTAATCCATCCCTCAGATGACATTTTGACATCGTTGCATCTGCAGTGTCTGAACACAGAATGTATCAGTAAGCTCGGAGTTCGCTCAATGTCAATCATCCACCATGACGCTCACAGACCCCCTCTCAGCTCCACCTCTTTGTCCATATTTGTATTTTCCGGGCGAGACGACACGCATGCCCCTGCCAAGATGGTGATGGTAGGAACCGCCCACCGAGTTTCAATTCAGCTCTGCAGAAACCTACGAGTGACGTCACGGAGGCTCCGTCCATCTTTTATATACAGTCTATGGTTTGGACAGAGCAGCAACTGATCCATCCTAGGACAGGTACTAAAACCCAAACGCAGGTGATAAAAGCAGGAAAAACTCTCTCTGGAGCTCTGAAAGGGATTTTGCCTAACTTTGACCACAGAGCTAGTTTTATTCATTCATTCATTACCGCTTTATCCTATCAAGGGTCGCGAGGGAGCAGGAGCCAATTGGGCGAGAGGCGGGGGCGGAGCTTGTTTATTTATCACATTTATTATTCCATTTCTGCTTACAGGGCTGAGATAATGGAACGACTACAACACGTCCATCTAATAAGTCTGACTGACCAAAAACTCTTTTAAAGGAAGGAATTTTTTTTCCAACCCATGAATGCACTTTAACAGTTCAACAGAGATTCTGTGGGTCTACCAGACCTCGTGTGTTGGCAGGTAGATTTGTAGGTCGTCAGCAAAACAAAGGCAGGTTCCGCCATGCTTTCTAACAATGGAACCCAGTGGAAGTCCATCTAAAATAAAGAGAACTGGACCCAGAATGGAGCCCTGGGGGACCCCACCACTAAATACTGACACTGCCAAGGAAAACTGGCCTAGACAGACAGAAAAACTCCTGTCCGCCAGATACAACTGGAACCAGTTCAGAGCTACACCTCTAACGCCGACAAGACCAGATAAGATTCAATGTGTCAACAACGGCTGGTGTAAGATCTAAAAGAACCAGAGCAGCAGAGCTACCACACGACAAGCAGGGCATTAAGAACTCTCACCAGCGCCATAAAACCGTTTAAAACCAGACTGAAATTACTTAGAAATACGGTTAAGACCAACATAATGACTGCTGCTGCTTATGAACTGAAAAAAGGTAGTTTAGAGATTGGTCTGTAGTTTAACAGAACAAATAGGTAAGTGGAATAATTACATTTTTAAATGTACAAAAAAAACATTTAAAAAAAAACAAAAAACAATAATATTGTTCCTTTATCTAAGCAAATGAAAAAAATGTAATGTTTAAGTAAAATAAAGACTAAATCTGACATCAGATACAATTAAAAGTGAAGTAAAATAACTTGAAACAAAGTGAAAAATATAAACAACTGGAAGAACAAAGAGACTCAGACCTCCACCAAAAAAACTGTCATTTTTAATTTTTTTATTTTTGTCATTAATCATAGGATTGGTCCTGGTTTAGAAGCTGAAAGGGTTTAAAAATGATGCCTGTCTCCCCACAGTAAAACCATTCCAAACGGTGATCCGGATCCCAATATCCCATCACTTGGCCCTTTGTCCATTTCTGAGATTTCCTGAAAATTTCTGTAAAACATGTCCTTAAACTTTTTTGTTTTAACGGACGGACAAACCAACGCTGTTGATGCATGACCTCCACCTCAACCTCAACGGAGGGAATAAAAATAAAGTACAATGCGATCGATCCCAATGATAAACATTTTATCCATCTCATTTTAAATTCTGAACCTGTTCTTGTGAGTTTGGTGTGAGCCTCCGGGTGTTGCTGAATGAATCTCTCATCTGCTCCAGCATCGCTGTGGCATCTTCCTCCCTAAATCCCTGTTTTTGGATGAAATCTGTTTTCCTGTCGGGGCTTTCTGTCCAAACATGACTCCTAACACTGATGCTGCTGCGCGAGCTAACAACTCTGTCCTTCCTTTGAATGGACATCAGAATAACCCCTCACTCCACACACACATACACCAACACACACATAGTGTAGGTAAAAGCCAGCTGTTACCATAGAAAGAAGCAAAATGCTGGCATGATTATTTCGGGAGCAATGATGCTGCTGCTGATGACACTTTGAAACTGCAGCGTACAGTATGCGAGTGTCCATTGTTGCTTTTTCTTTCTGTAGCTCTCCCTGCCGCCTCCACACCGATGCGTGTTGCATTAACGCCGAGGTGAAGAGTGGGAGGTAGAGGGCAAACTGAGAGGGCTACAAGAGGGATGGAATGAGCCAGAGATGAAGAATGTGTGGGAGACCCAGCAGATAGATAGATAGATAGATAGATAGATAGATAGATAGATAGATAGATAGATAGATAGATAGATAGATAGATAGATAGATAGATAGATAGATAGATAGATAGATAGATAGATAGGCTGTTCCTCACTCAGGTCAAACTAAATCTAGAAGTAAAAAGAAGAGGGGATGAAGGGTAACCATAAAAAGTGATGGTAAACGAGGGATAGGAAAGAGAGATGAGATGGATAGAGAGGAGAGGCAGATGGAAGAGAGAAGTTTGTGGCTCCAAAGCCCTTAAAGCCCCAAAGCTGTGTGGAGGGAGGAAGATGGATAGATGAGGAAGAAAAAGGAGGAGAGGTGGAGGAAGGCTGAACTGAGGGAAAGAAAAACTAGAAGAGAAAGGGGGAAGAGGAGGAGGTGGAGGAGGGTTTGCGTTGGTGTGTTGGTTGGCAGAGAGAGCGCTTGTCAAAAAAAAAAACCTTCCTCTGACAGAAGGCATGATTCACAGCGGAGAGAGAGAGAGAGAGAGAGAGAGGCAGAGAGGGAGGGAGGGAGACAAGCGACAGAAAAAGAGAAAAACGGCAGAGGTAAAGAAAGAAAGGGAGGAAGAGATGCCAGAGAGGAGAAAACAGACGAGGACGCTGGTTTGAAGCAGAATGACGGCACATCGCCGGGATGGGACTGGGAGCGACGCGGCGGATTGACTGATGGCTTTTACTGACTGTGACCGTGTTGATAAGGTTCTGGCTTTTCTATCGATTGGGGAAAATGGAGCAGGTGGCGGCAGCAGGGCTAAAACACAGGAGAGAGGAGGAGAGGATGCAGAGGAAGGAAAAGATAGAGAAAGAGAGAGACTAGAAGACATTCTCAACTATCAATAGGCTCCTTTGACAGAGATTTGCATCTCTAGTTCAACAAATAGACTCTTCAGTGTTGCATTTTGGGCTGTTTGAGAGGATACTTTAGGTCCTTTTATGAAGCTTTTCCTTCATTTGTTTACAGAAGGGGTATCAATCGAGCATTTGCATCAGTAAATGTAAACTTTTCCCTGCTTAGGTGGAAGTTTTGTTGGCAAAGCTAACCTGTGTGCTTCTTATTTACAGATAGTTCTCTTTATAAGTGTTGTTTCCTCCTGTAAAGCTGGAATAATCACAAAATTTTATCACGCCACACCACAGCAGATGATTGAAAAAATCCACTTATTGTTTTTCATTTTGATTGAAGGAGCAGCTTTGAACTAAAATTGACGTCATCTTGACTTTATTTTCGGCTCCAGATTTTCATGGAGCTTTGAGGCTGCTTGCTGAAGGATTTCCTATTTTCTCCCCAACTTCAAACATACATGAGATGTTTAAACTTTACATTTTCTCAGATAAAATCTGATGAAAATGATTCGCCAGGTTGGGCGTCAGCTCATCATTTGGGATGAAAATGGAAATGAGTACAGTCCAGGTTTTCTTCTTGTCTTTCTGTGAGGTGTGATTCACCTTTAAGGTTGTGGGAGCTGTTGTCATACAGTATGTTCTCTAAGATATAACTTCCCAAACTGCCCAGAGGGATTACTAGGACATCTATATTTAGCCTGGTGCTTGCCTCATCCTTCAGAGGAGGAAAAAACACTGAGATTTTACCTTTTGTTGCCTTTCCTACACAATCAGTGACATGTTGAAGTCCTGTTATTAGTCAGTAATTAGTTTTACTTATCAGCTTTAGAAACAGGTATCTGCTTAATTAAGATTGACTAAAACAATATTAATCTTCTAGCTCAGACTGGGTGCATACTGACTCTTCCTGCAGCCTTTAATGCTACATAAATGGCATATTTTTGTGTTAATATTGTGATTATCCTTAAGATAACTGATGGTTAAATGTAACCAAAGAATCAGTTAAAACAAATAAAAAGCAGTTTTCCGTTCTTCTGAAGGGAGGTGGTTCAGTAGGCGGTACAATGGAACTGATACCGATGCAGAAAATCTCACCTACGTCAAAAACAAGGTGGTACTTCCAGTAGTTTGTACATGTAGTAGTGCCATGTAAAGACAAACTAAACTAAACTGACCACCAGCAGATGCTTCTGGTAAGTTCCCAGTTACCAAATTTCAACTAGACCATTTTTTTCCAGGGAAAATAATCCGTATTAGAAATATAATTGATAATATTGAATCATATGTTCCTTTCATTGTGTTTGTTCTGACCACATATGAAATGATTGACTTTAAACTTTAAACTCAGTCCATTTTTACAACATTATTAAAACAATAAAGCCTCCTGGCTTTCCGATGTCGAGTCGCAGAGGCAACAACACTCTCCTGCTCCTCCTGGGGGATCCCAAGGCATTCCCGGGCCAGAAGGATCTATAACCCTTCCAATAGCATGTGTCAGGAAAACCTCCAAGGGGAGGGGACCAGGAAGCGTCCTAACAAGATGCCTGAACTACCTGAGTTGACTCTATTCGATACAAAGGAGCAGCGGCTCCAAGCTGAGCTCCTTCCAGATGTGTAAACTCCTCATCTGATCCAGGAGGAATGTGACCATCTTCTCTTGTAATCTCACCCTTTAGCTCTAATCTGTCAGCCCTCCTTGTCTTACTATGATCACCTGCAAAAAACAGCCAGAGGTACTTGAACTCCTCTGCCTGAGGCAAGGACCATATCCGGAGGAAGCTGTCCCCCCTTTTCTGGTTGAGAACCAAAGTCAACAACGATGCATCAAAATGCGTAAATAAATTCAGCCATCAAAACTAAAAAGTCACGCTAACTCCTCATTTAACAAACACATGAAAATGTCTCCATTAGAAAGACTAGAACTTTAGACATTCTTAATGTAGCGTGATGGTTTCCCTCCGGCCCGAGTAAAATCATCTAGATTTCTATTTTTTCCTTCTACGAGTCACTTTGTACATTTATCTCCTCATTTAGCTGCACTTTGTTCAGGCAGGAGCTCGTAAACATGGCGGACATCTGACCCTTCAGGTGATCTATAGAAGCCCTTACATCCCATCCAGGAGGTTTACAGTCCAGACACAACATGTAGTGTTTATTCAGAGACTCTAGATGGTAAATCCACCATTATTTATCACATCTTCATCACCATCACTACCATGTTGCTAAGAGATCTCTATTTTCACCTGGACATGATGATGAAGACACTTCCTGTCAGACTTTCCACCAATCAGAGAGCTTAAACTGACGGTAACGTCCAATCAGGAGCAGCCAAAGATCAACAAGTGATGAGAAAAGCAGGAAAATAATGATCCTCTATGGCTGGAATAAAGCCAAGAAGACGTTTGGGATGCAGCTGAGGTGGAGGTGCTGCAGTGAGGATAGCAGGTAGATAGTAGCAGGAAGAAGTGTGGAAACATGGAAACAGTGTGTGTGTGTGTGTGTTTCAGACATGAGAGAATGATGTGCAGATGAGAAAAGGCTTGGTCACTGCTGATCTATGTGTTATTTCTACAAACTTCTGGTTGCTCTTTGTGCTGCTTTATCTGTTTATACATTCATTTTACATCATTTTAGTCTCAGAATCTGACAGCTGAGGCTGAAAACATCACGTTTCTATGGAAATATCACGTCTGCATGGAAACGTCATATCTGCATGGAAACATCATCTCATCTCCTACAAAAAGGAACAACCCCCCCCCCCAAAAAAACCACTGTAAACATATCAATTTCATGAGGAGATGTCTTATAAAGATTTTTTTAAAAAAGCCCTTAAAAGTGCATTTCATGCTTTTTATCTTTTCTTGTCCTGAAACTCAAAT
Source organism: Telmatherina bonti (assembly GCF_933228915.1). Classification (NCBI taxonomy): domain Eukaryota; kingdom Metazoa; phylum Chordata; class Actinopteri; order Atheriniformes; family Telmatherinidae; genus Telmatherina; species Telmatherina bonti. The sequence continues at coordinate 5,667,429 of NC_136631.1, forward strand.
GTTTTTATGATGGAATTAACCCAAAATAACAGAAAACTATTGAACATTTGAAATGACTGTGTTGGAAATGTTGGTTTTTCTACCAATCTTTTGAAGAATTAGCAGTTTATTGCTAAAAGTGGTTCAAACACTCTCAGATGTTATCTGCTCATCAAAGCTCGCTCCTTAACTAAGTGATGGATGTTAACCCGAAAGCACAATTCAACTTCATTGATTCTAATTTTCTAATCAAGGAAGCTTTTTTTTTTTAAAAAAAAAAAGAAAGAAAGATTTTTCCTGTGACTCAACATTTAAGAGACACTCAAGTAATTTGATTGTATTTTCATTAAGTTGGGGGACTTGTAAAAGACGAATTAGAAAAAAAAGGTTAAAGTCAAAGACTTTATGGCTGAATTTATGATCAAAGCTGAATTTATGATCAAACTTCCTGAATCTGAGATCTGAATGAGACTTAAGAGTAATTTTTCAGACGTCATTATCAAATCAGAGCCTAAATTGATGCATTACAACAAATGAATAGAGCTCATAATTATATATTCACAGGTATTTACGAAATCTATTTTCATTTCAATGTGTAACGAGAGACTTTTTAAAGTGTCTTCATGTAAATTCTGTTTGTCTGCTTTGTTTTCTGCAGGCAGAGGACAGTAATCAACAAACAGAGCCAGAATGAGAGGAGACGCTGTGACTGGATTCAGTCCCTCCTTCCTCTGTCCTCGCTCTTTCTGAGGCTCCAAGTCTGACGGACTAAAGCTCTGCTGGAGAGAGATTTAATTGGCTCTGAACAGACAACCAGAACAATAAACAACCAGAATAAATACGAATGCAGTCACGTTGGGAAGAGAGTGGGAGGAAAGATGAGCTAAGCGCTGTAACCAAGCGGGCATAAAATCTGGACTTCTTTTTGTTTTTCATATCTTTTTTATGAATTCTTGCTAAATCTGACTGGAATATTTCCCCATTTGGACGTGACGATGTTTGTGTTTCCATGTAGTGGGTTTTTTGATAAAAGGACTTTTTTTTTTTTTGCAGGAGTGCTTTGATCACAAGACTCTCATGACTTCTCATTAAAACAGGAGGAAGATCTTTCTGTACTTTACCAGAGAAGAAAGAGGATTTTTTTCATTGTGAAGTTTCTGTGTATTTGCGATGGCCGTCTCTGAAGCAGCTGCCAGGCATCTTGCACATCCTGAAAGCAAACTTTTTCCTCAGATTTAGTTCAACTAACGACTTCACGATTCACTCTTTAAACTTCACACGTGCCTCCCACCAACCCCCCCCACCTTCGAACATCCAACCAATCATGGGCAAGCCTCTTAGCCGTCCCGGGTGTTTCAGGAAGAGCTCTTGCTGCCTTGAAAAACATGGCATTGGGGATGGGGGAGTGGGAGGTCGAGACGTGGGAGTGGAGGGGGGATACGGAGACGGCTACGTTCCCCAGCGATCCATCTACGACACCATGTGCATCAATCAGCAGATCGACATCCATCACCACCACTCTGGAGGCTCGGTGAGGCGAGACGGAGGAGGCGAGGGGAGTTTTTACTCTGCCAGCGGCTCCCTCAGAGTCAGCAGGTCTCCGGCAGACATGTTCGACCCGCAGCCCCGCTCTTTAACTCCAAACCCCTCCTTCGTCCGGCGGCTGGATGAACGAGCCATCTACGACTCGCTGAAGCTCGCGGGTCAGGATGGCGACGGCGGCGGCTGCCATTCTCCTGGACATTTCAACCGATCCGTTTCTCCTTCTGTGTCATCTTTCTCAGCACCGGGAGTTTCCTCCTCTTCAAAGAAGCACCACCATCATCACCACCATCACCATGGCGACAGTACCAAGAGCAGAGATAGTCGACATTCCTGGAAAGTCCTGACGCCTCCCAAACATATGGAGTGTTTGGAGCTCACGACAGCAGAGATGATGGACAGAGGAGGGGGGTATCTGAACCCAGGACATTACCCTCCAGGGGGGCAGTCCTCTTCTCTTACCTCCCCCCTCATTTCGCCCTTCTCCGGCTCCCCTCTCTCGTCAGGTTACCACACTCCGGTGTTTTTCTCCCCGGCCAAACCTCGGCCCAGCCAGAGTCAGAGTTTACGTTGCTCCCCTCCCCATGTGATTCAGCCGAGGCATTACTCCCAAACCCAGAGCCTGAGGCTGTCACCCCCTCAAGAGCTCAGACGGTCGCCCTACCGAGCTCCGCTGGTCCAACTGTCCGCCCACGACCTGGAGCACGACCTGAGGGAGCGAGGAGGAGGGTGGGGTCGCACCGAGCGTGACAGGGACTGGGAGAGGGAACGAGAGCGGGAGATGGAAAGGGGGTGGGCCCAGCGAGAGTGGGAGAGGGAGAGAGAGAGGGGGAGGTTGGAGAGAGAGAGAGCCAGAGAGAGGGAGAGGAGGGAGACCTCCACATTTGGGACCTTTGGCTACAGCCAACCGGTTCCTCTGCGTTCAGACTCGGTGTTTTTGGAGCCCGAACAGGGTCTGGACACAACTCCTCTGTTGATCCCCCAGCCCTCACCTTCGCCCTCCCCCAACGCCGCCCCGAGAATGGGCACCGGAGCGGTGGGCAGGAACAGAGCTGGGTCGAAGGTTGGCCCTGAGGTCGTAGGTGGAGGGATGGTGACCAAGTTTGACAATGGGAGCATTAGTTTGATGCTAGTTGACAGTAAATCGGGGCACGGACCCAGGTTAGTGAGCGAAACTGTAACTGCAAACATGTCAGAGGCTGAAATCCGGGCAATGCACGAACACAACCGAACTGAGAGCTGGAACAAACCTGACAATCGATCCAGGGCGAGCTCGAAGAACGCTTCAGAGAAGAGGGTGGGCTCTCAGGTGAAAACAAGGCCAGGAGGTCGGGATTTGGAGGGAAAAGTACAGTCTGGGGTAGAGAGTAAGGACCGACACAGAGCGGAGGTAAAGAATGGAGAAAAAACTGGATGGGTTATGACTCAACCAGAACCTGCTACCAAAGATGTTCCCTTAAACAGGAGCGACACCGAGAGGATGACCAGGTCTGTAGATAAGGTTCAGACTGGACCTGCACCTGGTCCTGGGATGAAATCAGAACCCGATGCAGGGCTAGAGGTTAAAACTAGTTCTCAACAGGTGGAGAAAAAGATGGAAATAGTAGCTGAAGTTAAAGCTAATGTTAATAATGAAGTTGGTCCACCAGCAGCAGAGACCAGAGTCGAACCTAAAGCTGAGACGGAGTTCAAAACCGCTCCCAAGCCGAAGCCCGAGGCAGAACCAGAAGCAGTGGTTGGTCCAGATACGGTGAAAAAGAGCAGCAATGAAGCCAAGAATGACTCGAAAACTACGGCTAAAACCCCGACACCTGCTGGAGAGAAGACTGAAGTTCCTCCTGTGGCTCCTCCTGTAGATCAAGCTGAGAAAAAACCAGCGGAGGCAGAGAAAAATGCTGGGAAAAGTTCCAGATCCAAGTCCAAATCATCCAAGTCCTGCTCCAGAACGCGACCCGGAACGGCTACGGGGCTGCGACCGGGCGCGCTCAGCCCTCGACAAAGCAGAGGCCTGGCAGACTTTGAGTTAACCACGCCGCCTGAAGGCATCGAGTCCACCTGGCCCCGCAGGATCCTGGTGAGAAAGAGGACTGTCCGTCAGGGAGGGGCGCTCCACAATCTCCCCATCCTCCCCCCACTCCCTTCTGTTCTTTCAGCGTTGGAGAAGAGGCGTCCTCACCCACGTCCAGGTTCAGAGAACCCGCTAACGGGCGTTATGAACGCGGGTCGATGCTCACTGAGGGAGCCTTCTCACCCAGAACCAGCACAAGGGACCAATCTGGTGGGCAGGGCGTCCCTCAGGGAGCAGAACCTGGAGCACTGGAGGGTCTACAGGGAGAACGAAGAACCCAGAAGATCCAGGAGCAGGGAAAAACAAGGAGAGCAGGGTAGGGAGAAGACTGAGAAGGAGGAGAGGAAGGAGAATGAGGAGGAGAAGAGGGAGGTGAAAGAAGGGAAGGAAAAGGAGAAGGTTGCTGTTGGTGTGGAGATTTCTGAGGAAGCCAAACAAGAAAAGACTGAAGAGAAAGTTCCAGAACGTTCAAGCAGAAAGAAGGACGGGAAAACAGAGAAGGATGCAGAAATAAAATCCACAGTAGAAGATGGAGGGATGAAGAATGAAGATGTAATACAAGAGCGACGAGGTCATGACCTGGTGGAGGTGGTGGCTGAATTACACGTAGAGGAAGGTGAGGTGGAGGGAGGAGAGGGAGCGACGCTAGGGGAGGAAGGAGGGGTGGAGGGTTGGGATGCCGTCCTCGACATGGTTAACACGCTGTGGGATGATAGCTGGGAAAAAAGAGGAGCAGGAGGAGGAGGAGGGGGAGGAGGCGATACCGATTCCTTCTCAGGATCCCTGCAGCGCTGGCCTCTCCTCCGGCCCCCCATCGGCTTTGGGGGATCCCACCCACCGTCCTCAGCAGCCTCAGAGCTCAGCCTGACAGAGCTAGAGAGGAGGGCCAGGGAGCTGGACTCGGACCTGGAGCACCTGGACCTGTCTCAGCCTCACAGGGAAAACCAGGACTTGTACCAGAACCTGCTGGAGCCACAGAGGGAACGGGCCGACATGTACCAGACACACCCAGGACCACAGAGAGACAAGGCTGCTCTGCTGACAGGTACACACTGCCAGGTTTCACAACTTCTGTATTCCTCCCACAGACTGATGTGAGCTGTATTACAAAACAAACATTTTAATGGAAAACTAGTTTAATCCAACAGGTATGAATAGTGAAATGTTTCAGTTAACATGTCAATAAACAAATAATAAATAAACAAACTGATATTTCAATACAAAAATTTAACTTTTTAATATGACTCATCATATTAAAAAGTTTAAATTAAACAACGCTTTGATAACCAATAAATAAAATAATGAATAAATAGGAAAATTAATAGAAATAAATAGGTATATATAAAAAAATATTTCTATATAAAAATAAAAAAACTTCATAAATAAAAAAATCAACAGTTGAAGTTCAATGTTGGTTTCATGACAAAAAAAATGAATAAGAAATCTGCCATTTAAGCTTTATGCCTTGTGTCTCTTAGTATTTATTTCTTGATTCTAAAAAGCAGAATAACAGTATTATATTGAAAACTAATCAGTTTTATGATTTTTTTTCTTTCTGTCTTAACAGTGTGTTGTCATGGCAGATATTCACATTTTTAAACTATTTTAGTCTCATGCATCCATCCGTGTTTTTGCAGTCACCTGTTTCAGTCTTATTTACATCGAAACACCTCTGTTGTAACATAAATGAAAAAATTATGTAAAGAAAAAGCTTTTCTGTAGGAAAATAATGTTTAAGATTTGACCCAGTTTTTTCTTTTAAAGAATACTGCAGGAGGATCTTTAGATGAAAACATTTCACAACTCAGCTTTGTTTCTCTGCTTCAAAGCAATTCAGTTTTGGGTTTGTTGTCGTTCCTGGATCCTTCAGTCAGAGTAAATAAAATCCATACGGTGTTGCATCTGTCAGCAGTGCAGCTCAGAAACAACATGCGCATCGTATTAAACTCAGATCAGAAAAGGCAGATGAAGTGCTACGGATGAAATATCCATATTTCATTTAACAGATCAAGTTGAATAAAAATAGTTTTAAATAACCTCATGTATTGAAATCAAAATGATTATGCAAAGAGGTAAACAGAAATATTTACCTCTCAATCACTCAATCAAATTGAAATTTGGGCAAATTTGTTTAAAATTGTATGAACTTGCACATATGAATAAAATTGTATAAAATTATGTTTGATGGATAAATTACAACAAACAGAAACAAACAGCGTCTATGTAAGTCTGCTGCTTCTCAGGCAGTAGATATTACTGTGCAGCAACAGCAAAGAATGACAACAGATTTCTCCATGGAGGAAAAAATAAAAGTGCATCGATCCAGTAACAGCACCAAGGTTAAAGAAAAGCTTGTTTACGTGACGGTTGTGTGAGAGCTGGAGGCTTGTCTCTGGGATTGTAACTGAATAACTGTTCCCACCAGAAACCAAACTGTTCGACAGCTTTATAGTCCTACAGAGACGTTCAAGAGCCGTGCACAACCACAAAAACTGGCACGGTAAAAGTACCTGGTCAGACCTACGGCCAAATTCCTACAAGCTTCGACTTCAAAAAGGCTCATTTCACAGCCGGCTGTCGGTCTCACACAGGAAATCTGAAGCCTAAACCATGTTTCTCCAGCTGAACTGGTGGAGGAAGCAAATACCTTACTCAGGTATAAATAAATAAATAACATTAGTAATAATAATGATGATAATAATAATAATAATGATAATAATCATAAATATTGACATAACCAACACGAAATGACAGAAGTCATGCATATACTGTGTTGTGACATCTAAGCAGCTAAATGCATACATTAATTTATTTTACAGAGAAAACTGTGTCTAAGTGGAAGTATAAACAGATGATAATGCAATCTAGTAAGAGAACAACATTCATCTTTTTACCCTCGTAAAAATGAGTTGATTTTAAATATGTTTACAGTCTGAAAAGTAAAAGTATTTGATAAATGTGTTGCTGATACAGTTCTGCAACTGTGTGTTTTAACACATCACTGATATGAGTTGTACTGTTTTCATTAACAATGATACAAACGTGGTTTTTACTGGGAACACTAGAAAACTCTCCATTTCGCCTGTTAATTATAAGAAAATCTTATTATTATGTGAGACAGTTCAGACTTGTGATTCTGTGAATCAGAGATAAGTTTCTTGAGGGCTGACCTGCAGAGTTAAAAGCCATGAAAGCGAGACAGACTCCAGAATCCATTTTGGGTGTTTTAGTTGGTGCTGCTGCTACAGGTGAAGCACGGTGTAACATTATCTTTCCATTTTAACTGGTTTTGTTGCCCCATTCCACTCTCAGTATTGATCACATAAATCTGTTCAGGATCAAAAGGAGGTTTTTCTCATGATCACCATCAGCTTATAAATTATTCTTACTAAAACAATAAAAAGAAACTTCACACAAGATTTAATTTTAATGATTTTACCATCCTCTCTTGGCTTCCGCCAGGAAAAATAGTCCTTCAAAGAAACAGAACTATAAGGTTTCAGGTGTTGCCTAGCAACATGTTTGATAGAAACTACCGATTCTGTTAGGATAAGTGAACAGACTACTTGGGGAGTAATATGAAGGGTATGAATCAGAAGCTTATATCACCAGTCATTATCACAAATATCAGACAGACCATTTAATTAGATGAAGCATTTTGAGGGACCTGATGATTATTTAAAACAGGACAAACAATAAAACCTGCAATTTGACTGTAACAATGTAAAATAATGACAAGTCTATTCAGAAAAGGCAGAATCATTTATAGAGAAAAAAGGGCTAATATTTATAATTGTATAAATAATTTTACAATAACCTGCCTTGTCTGTGTCGTTTAACCTGAACTGACCTTGATCTGCATCCAGGAGTGAGCAGCAGATCCCAGGTCAGTCTGGAACTCAGTGCGGTGACCTCACCTGCTGCAGACCCGGACAGGTCACCTGCTGACTGGTCGGTTAAATCTGCAGGCACCTCCACCGTTGGCACCGGGTAAGTCTCCACAGACTTTAAACTGTTCTCTATCAGATGTTTCTGGTGGTTTAAATAAAAGATGCAGAGAAAGAAAAATCCAGATTTGGATTGAGCAAAAATAAACTGCAGATCTAATCAGCTGTAGCTTCGGGGTTTACATCACCTGGACGACCACAATTTCAAATTATTACTGATCAATCACTGGCTATATGATTCTGTTAGGTAATGAACAACAAAGTGTGGAGGCAATTATTTCTTTATATAGTTTTATCCTATTTATCTCTGAGATGGAGAAATTAGCATATTTTGTCAAAACTTCTCATGTTTAAAACCATGTTTGGATTGTATGAGCAGGTAAATGGCTAATTACATTCACAAAGACCTAATGAGTCTTTTCAAGTATTATCAGAGAAATGTTCGGGTCCAAACCATGAGCCTTGAGGTGCACCACATCTAAGTACCGTATGAAAACGCTGAATTCCCTTTCAGACATATTTTTCTCTACAAACATGAAGAGTTTTGCTTAAACTTCAAGTAAAACATAAAAATAAATCTATAAATAAAATGAGCATACCTAGTTTTTTCAGTCAAATCTGAGGTAGCTCTTTGGCAGAGGTAACAACAGCACATTGCTACTCGCTAATGCTAACTTTGCCATCAGGAATGCTGGAAACCATGACTCCAGGGTGCTTTCCTTCCAGATGCTCATGCATGACTGTCTTGCTGTCGAGGTACGCCGACTCTGCGTGGCAGACGACACATTTCACCTGCTTGATACTTTGTTCAGCGTGAAATATCCCCAAACCGCCGCCGTCAGTTTCTTCTTCGTTGTTTAAACAAACACAACATGACAATCCTGCCCCCAGCACTTCCTGTGGTGCTTTGTGTTGTTTGCTCGGTGTTTAGAGTTCTTATACAGTCTGAAAACTGTGGTTGGTAAATGGTGTTAAGTTGCCTAGAGCAACATTTTATTAGCAAAGCTGTTACAGCGTTTATAACGCGACACGTCAACAATGAAATTTCACGTTGATGAATTTTCATTGTTGACTCACGTTGACGTTGTTGACTTTGTCGACAAATCATTGCAGCCTTACCTAAATGTCTGGAAAGGGCCAAACAGTAAATAAGTTGGACAAGAGAGACAAGTTTCTCTATAAAAACAGGAGAGAGTCACACACATAAAATAATAAATCACTCTAAGATGTTGAAGTAGGAAAAGTGAGTGTTTGCATTAGTAGTGATTGTTGGTTTTGTGTGCCGCAATAAGATTAGATGAACATCTCTGACTCCAAAACATTAGATTGATCTTTTATTTCTCTTTCCCAGAAAAGTTCATGGCGATTTGATTCACAGAATATTCCGGTTCTCTAGAACAGTGGTTTTCTTACCTTATGTCCCCAAAGAAGACAGGGGTCTGCAAGGCTTTGTGTAACCCTTCACTTTGTTAACAAGCCTTGAGCAAGAATACAACATGAAGAACTACTTACTGCTGAAGGGGAGGTTAGATAAGTAAACCTTAATAAATAATACACACAATCTTACAAAAATAATATGTATTAAATAATCTAAACAATAACTACAACAGGACTAAAATGTTCATTCTTTTGCAGAGACAGACATTAATATTAAACTGTGGGCACTTGTGATGAAGGAAAAATATATAAAAGCAGATATAATAAATGTACTCTCTCTAGTGTTAAACTCTGAGTTTGGGAAATGACAGGTGAAACCTGTCTGATGTTGTGAAAGCAGCACGTCCTACCATGCTCCAGGTGTGAATACGATCACTTCAGTTCAATGCAGGTGGTGGCTTCCCATCCATTAATGGAGAGTTTTCAAGGAGGTCTCTAACCAAAGGGTTCTTGTCTCTTGCTCCAGGTCTCTGGTTCTTCAACTTGAACCAAAGCCTGTTCTACTGGTAAGGTTAGAATTAGATCACACTTCTGTTTTAACCATAAACATTACTGATTACAGAATATAATACAAATGTAATATGTTTTATTTACAATTTCTAAATTTTTTGAACAACTTATTTTCTATTTCCTTTTTAGATCATCAAGCATCTTATACAACTAAATGAATTAGTTTCACATGACAAAAAAAAAAGAAAAGAAAGAAAAATAACAATACACTTTAAAGGCAGTAATATATATTATATATGCAGCTTTCCACAAATTTAAATACCAAAAATACAAGGTAAAATAAAATCATAGTAATAAAGTTTTTAAAAAAACCCAAAACATTTTAGCGCGAAGTACAAACTACTGTTTTAGCCATACAGCGAGCGCATTGGATGCTAACGCTTTTAGCATAGCTCTATGGGATTTACAATAGTAAAAGCTAGCATAGCTAAGTCCTCCACTTTCAGACTGAAAACACAACCGTCTGGTCTTTATCTGCACTGTGTCCTTAAAGTTTAACATAAACAGTAACAATATAAAACTAAACAGAGAACATTTTAAACTACACTAAATATTGTTTTGTCATCGTACCAAAAAGTTAGCCGCGTTTTTCTCTCATTAGATTGCCGGTGCGTCTGACCGTTGCGGCGCAACCAAAGACGAAGTAAAAGGTGGCAGTAAAACCTTACTGGCTGAGGTAAAATGACGCTACATCAACCCATAGACATCATACATACAGAGACGCCTCGTTGTACGCTGACGAGAGAACCAGCGTCTCCGCCATATTGGATGGGTCTCTGCTTTCGAGTCCTACTGCAGAGTCAACGTAGTTTCCTCACATAACTGTTTTTTCTGTGTAACAACGCGTATGTATTACACACAAACAAAACACTTTTCTACATAACTAGTTAATAAATAATGCTTTTCTACATAACTAGTTAATAAATAATGCTAACACAGTGAGTAATCTACTAAATGCAAATGATACATTTGACTCCTATGAGGTGTTTATGGAAAAATATATTGATGCTTCACAAAGAGAGTTTTACATGGTGGCATAATTACCTCCGCGAAGGAGGTTATGTTTTTACCAGCTTTATTTGTTTGTTTTTATTTGTTGTCTGTACGGTTGCAAAAACCTGCAAAATATTGAAAGTGGATCGTGTGGAATTACGTTTCACGAGGTTGGATAATAATTCATTTGACCAGATAAAAAAAGATAGACAAATCCAAATGCATCAATAAACATTTTAGTATGGAATTAATTTATACATTTACTTATATTGTAGCTATATCTTAGTTAAATAGCATATAAAAATATTTTAGCATAAAAGCACGTTTTTTAAAAAAAAATATTTTACAATGATCGGTATCATAACAATATCTGTCCTTTGTAACAAACTAAACTGTGAGAAAATTCGGGGGGAAATTCGTGAAATTATTGTTGTAGTTGTAGTTTATAAATGAATGCATTGGAGGCGCATGGGAGACCCATTCAAGATGGTGGCGCGATGAGACGTCAGCTCGTCTCTGTATATATGATGTCTATGACATCAACTACTGGATACGCTTTAATTTGTAAAAAAAAAAAAGAAAAATAAAAAAAGAAAAAGCAGCAAATTTGAATAAAGTTTCAACGTTTTTAATCTCCACAGCTTGTTCTAGTTTTTAACTTAAATCTTTCTCTATAAATTTACGAGATGAACCAACAAACTGTTGTGTTTTATCACACAAATGTCCTCTCATTTATTTAGTATGTAATAATATGTATTATTTATTGATTTAAACAGTTTTTCTACTGTGGGTTACATATAACTGTACACATGGTACTTTGTGACATGGAACCATAATTTGGATCCATGAAAACTATTGAAACAAGGTTCCAAAGTGAATCAACGGAAGCCAAAATACAACATATATCATTAGTTAGAAATGTCAAAAATCTATCAAGTAGTCAGCAGTTTGAGGATCTTAGTTTCCTTCCATATACTGTGGTTTAATGAGGTCAGTGAGCTGTAGGAGCTACAGTGGAGGAGTAGTTCCTGTCTGTCCTGGTAACCTGGAATATTATTTCCTGCAGAAAAATGGGTTTTGAACCACTGCTCAAGAATATTCAATCATAACAGATTGGATGCAGCAAAACAGACCCAAACCATGATCACACCACCACAATGTTTCACAGGTTGGATCTTGTTTTAGATCTTAATGAAACCAAAATTATACTTTTCTGGTCACACTTGGGAATAAACTTTTGGAAACTGCAGACGGGAATATGATTTTGGTTAGAGAGGGACTTTCTTTTTGCTGTTTTGTTTATGTTTACGAAAAGCCTTTTGCTGGTTTGACGTTAACTCAGGTTCCTTGATTACTTTCTTATCACCTAGTCACTAAACTGTTCATTCTTAATGTTGACTTTCATGTTCCCCATTCACTAAATAATCAGGTTTAATTCTTTATTTCTTTTCAACTGTTTATTACTAGTGTACCAGTATAAGTCTTAGATAATATTCATATAGAAATGCAGAAAATAAAGACTTTTAAGTACAATCCAGATGTGGGAATTTGGTGACAGATGTGTAATTCAGCATATTTTAATGCACATTCACGTTGTTTTAATGCACTAGCAGATGCATTCTGTAGCAATTTTGTTGAGCCATTATTAGTATGAATACCTCATAATGGAAGACCATTTCGAATGCGGTCCTTTGGGTAGAGAACTGGAACATTTGGTACATTTCAGCATTTCAGTGTCTGTTGTTTGCCTGCAGTTGTTTATTTCCACAGTTCACACTGGATTTAACCTGTTAGCATTAAAAAGCACCAATGCCCAAAAGTATTGGCATTTACTGTAAACCTGAATTAAGCTCTCTTCATTAACGCTATCTACACTAATGAGCACAGTCATATGGTACCCAACACTGGATGTTATCATCCCGGGGAACATTTATATGAAGAGGTTACAGGTGTCAGAAACACGTCAGACGTGTCAGAGGGAACCAATTTTATTTGCACCAAATTAGGACAGCAGCATTGAAGTGCCCATCACTGATTCTGCCCTCAGCACATCAGAGTTGCAATCAAATTGCTCCGATATGAGTGTTGTCACCTCCTAATGAAAGCAGACACATGCATGGCCACAGATAAATGAGAAAGCTAATATCTTCATAATGAGGTGTCCATCATCTCTGATGTATGCAGAAGCAAACAAATCAATGTCCTTGATCTGATAAAGTAGGTTATTAGAGATTTGATGGCGTCTGTGGTAAGTGGTGGCACGGAGAGCTTTGGGGTGGGGGGGGGTGAGGCAGTCATTTGACTGCCTTGTCTTTTTTTCCAGCTCCACTAAAGAGGACAGCTCTCCTGACTCCAATCTAACGCTGGAGTCCGACTCCAGTGGCGTCTTCCTCTCTTTATCCAATCAGAGCCAAGAGGATGCCGGCTCTGACAGCGACCAGCCAATCAGTGGATCTGAGCTTGGCAGCAGCAACACATCGTTGGAGAAAGATGGGGACGATGGAGGCTTAAAGGAATGGGGAAGGGAGGAGAGTACAGAGCTACAGTGGTGTTATCCATCCCTCCTCAGCATCCCCTCGCATGAAAACGTGGAAGGTGGTGGCGATGGAGAGGAGTCGGGATACGAGGGGATGAGGGCAGATGAACCAGGGATGGATAAGACACACACAGACATCGATGCCCCACAAAGTGAAGAAACACCACCCAGGAAAAAAGTCACCGTCATGGGAATAGACTCTCCTCTTCCGCTGTCTCCTTCAAAGCAACCAATCAAACACCTTCTGGATCCCAGTCAGAAGCCAATCAGAAGCTCAGGATTAGACTGTGGCGACTTGGATCCCTTTGTCCAGTCAGATAGCTTCGTTTATCTGGCCGTGTCTGCAAGACCGACCTCGAAGGGTGAAGCCCCCACAGTGACAGAGATTTACCCCCATGATGCAAAACGAGATGCACAGCGACACGCTGGCGGCAAGAAGGTTCATGTGGACCTGTCAAATATTGAGCAGGACACCAAGCTGGCACACCTCACCCCCCAGAAACCAGAAGAAGGAGACTTTCTGTGCACAGACAGCTTCGTTTACCTGGCTGCTCCAGCCTGCCTCCTGCTGGGCCCTGCAGGAACGACACCCTACAGCGGCAAGTACGTATGCCGTCGTCTGTGTTCCCTGTAGCTCTGCAGCATCCATCCCTCTGTTCTGTCCATCCATCTGTCCGACAGTTTACTGGCTTACTTTCCCACCCTATCAGATTTTTAACTCTTAAATCATTTTAATACACATAAAAAAAAGCAAACCGTCAATTAAAGGTCATGAATGGAGGAGAAACTGGGATCCAAGCATTTCTGTCTTTGGTCACTCTTTAGAAATGCCATGAAACTTTTAGAAGTAAATTTAGAGCCGATGATATCCCGAACAGCTAATGAATCTATCAGTCATCATCGTGGTCCAGCTGTGGATTGATCCAGTACTTTACGCATCATGACCATCTTTTCCTTCTGCATCCTGATGATGAGCTATTTAAGAGGCAGCTGCCTGAAACTGCTGAAGGGCTGCTCTCAGTTTGGCTGAAGTGACTCTCAAAGCTAAATTTGATCTTTACTAAACCAGAAAGATGCATAAATCTGTGTGTGTTTAAAGACAGTGAGGTAGTGCGAAGCCGTGCAGAGCTGCTGAACTGGACTGAGGACACTGTTGCATGCTGGTAGCCAAACTTTGTGGAAATGCACAAATCTGAACACAACACACGACTCCTGAACTTTAATTTTCTTGCTTTGGTTTATTGTCCTTTCTTTCGTTTTTAAAGTTCTGATAGAGGATTTTAAGCTGACGTTTGTTTGTTCTGTTTGTGTTGAGGGCTTAAAAACATTCAAATGAATCCAATTTTTCAGGTATTTTAACATAATTTCTTTATTCTGTTTGACTCATTTCTCCAGGGAGTCCGACTCAGAGAGTTCTGGTTCCGGACCTGTCGACATGTCAGTTCTGGGTTGTGGTTCAGTGGCAGGAGACAGCGACTGGGATTCAGACCTGTCTGACTCGGATCCCAGTCGCTCCTCCAGAATCTTGGCTGGCGGTAACAAACCAGCCGGCGTGGCCCGGCCCAAGAGGCCGCCCACTGAGCCCGACTGGGATTTGTATGAAGAAGCCACTGAACCCGAAATGCTGGAAGAGCTCCAAGTGGAGCAAGACAGAGGAACAATCACTGAGGTGACCACCGGCATGGAAGCAGAGGCAGCAGCCGCCGTTCCCATGGCAACCGCATCTGCCACAACAGCAGCCCAGCCGGCGGCATCAGCGGAGCAGAGCACGACAAAGAAGGTGACGTGGCAGTTCAAACCAGCGCAGAGGTCCGTTTGCACCGGAAGCAGGAAGGAAAAGGAGAAGGAATCTCTGGGGTCGGGAACTTTCACAGAACCAGGAGGAAGCGACGCCTTCAGACCCTCCCCTTCATCGTCTTCATCCTCATCACCCTCATCATCGTCGTCTGGCTGATTAGTTGGAGAGAAGCTCTTCACCGCCTGAAGACAAAGTCCAGGAAGGTAGAAAAGACTTTTGATGACTTGGCTGTGAATGTTTCGCATCTCGCTGCTGCCATTGCCTTCTCCAGCCTTGTAAAAGCTGCACTTAAGATGTTACGTTCTTCTTAGAATAGCAACAACATATCCTATATAACCTCCGTAAGTTTAAGACCGATAGTGAAGACTCGCTGAGTCACAGTTTCAGTTTCATTTTATTCTCCAAACAATAAAAAATAGTTTGTTGTTTTTTTTATGCTGTTGAATGAACTGTACAGGATCCATAAAAGCATAAAGAAATGAGGTTTAACTTCTATTACCAGGCAGATTTAATGATTAGATTAGCTTTATATTATCACATAAAAATATGTAATCCATTTAAATTTCTAAATGTACATTATCTCAGTGTGTATTAATGACACTGCTTCCCCTGAAACGAGACAACAGCACCTTCTGACTGAGGTTTGTGTGTGCAACGTATTTTCTAACCACAGCCAACTTTAAAGTGTAATTAACAGTGTTTCAATAATATATTTTGATCATTATATACATGTGATAAATGTGCAACCAGGAGCAAATAATGAAGGTTTTAACATAAATGTTTATTTATTAACTAGATTGAAGTTGTGAAAGTCCCGATTGAGCAATATGCTTACAGATTTATGCTATATTCTATGTTTCATATGTGGACAGTGTTGATATGTATAATAATAGCTGCGTTTTATTATCATGCAGCCGGTTATTGATTGTGATATGCAGTATTACGCACATTGAAGGGTTTTATGTGTGCCGTTACTTTAACATCAGCTGTTGAGGTAAACAGGGAAACCACGACTGAGATGACTGACAGCCGTTATGTCACACAGGTTGGACTTTTCTCCCAGGAAGCCTTTCTTTAGCATGCAAATGAAGAAAACGCCCTCATCAGTCTGACAACACTTTATGCTGAAAACAAATCTACATGCAGACCAGAGACTATAAAGAAAACATGGTTGCAGCCTCTTGTCTTAAAAAGAGAGGTACTGCTATCCTGGAGATGTTTGTGTTTGGATTAAAAGGTACATTATTAGAAGGTTTACTACACCAGGAATGACTGGACAGCATCTGTGTAATGATTTTAGAGATACTTTTACCTCCCTTATGCAAAACTACAAGCTCTTGGCTCTGAATCAGTCTGAAGATTGTTCCGTGTAAAAGTTAAAAATTATCCCAAGTTTGTGTGAACAAACCAGGTCATGATGGAAACCCAACCAAAGTGTTCAGGTATTGAATGAAACTAACCCAAAAGTAAAAGAAATGAAAGAAAACTTGCATTTCATGGTTGAAAGAACTGCATTTAACCACATAATCCACATCCTTCCTACATAGTTAGGAGGATTTAATGATTTTGTAAAGAAAATACCTGATAATGTTCACTCTGCCAGATGTGCAGAATCAGCCCGGGTCTTAATGAGCCCTAAAGCAGAATTTCATGTGATTTAATCAAATGTTTCAGCGTTAAATGACACTTTTTAACATGCATGTGGCATGTTGGACTTGGGTTTGAAATGAAAAAGAAATTTCTGCAGACTAAACACATTTAGAGGAAACCTGATCAATTATTTTTGTTTTTCACATTGGAAAAAATGTAGGAAAGTGTGCAAAACATGTATTTTAGTGTTGGCACACGACAACATCAAGCATCAGCATGTCAGTACCTTACGACTAGAACATCTAGTTCATCATCTTGTTAGAAAACCAGCATGTTGTCTAGTAAACACCTAAATGCAGAAAAGTTGAACACATGAAGAAAGTTGATTCTAGTATTTTAAAAGGTTTTAGAGTATTTTAGATTGCCCACTTTCTTTCATCACACAGAAACTTTTAGTGAGTAGGATATTTCCGTCTTGCAGTTAGAAGGGATGGCACTGAAGAGGACGCCGCTGTGGGTCGGATGTTAGGGTCCGAACAGACCTGTTTGGTTGTTCAGCAGGACTGCTTGTATTCTAAATGCTTCAAGCAATCAAAAAGCTGGTTTAACGTCTGAACTAATGAAACTTTGTCCCCTTTGTTCATGGATAAAGGGCCAAACAGTTGCATGATGGCTGAGAAAAACATAAAACACATGAAAAGGACAGAAAGTTGCCATGGATAATCTGCTGAAGGATGCAGCAGCTGCACGGCGATCCGACGGCAGTTTGATGAGAGATTTTCTTCCTTTGCAACTCAAACTTTTTAGTCCATTTAGCCTCTGACTCCCTTCCACTATGGAAGGGAGAAACATCTCCTGCTCTGTTGGCAACTACAGCAAAATAATAAAGATTTCCTAACAAATCCAAAGTGAAAGTGCAGCGTGGAGAAGCTGCCAGTCATCTCAGCGACGGTCTCCGTGTCGGATAATTACACCAAGGTCAAAGGGTGAATCATTTAGCCGTGTTAAACATGATACATGTAGCCCCTGCAGAGGAGACGGGGCTGCCGGAGAGACAGGGGAGGGTTGCAAAGTACTTCCAGTTGTATACACCAACTGAGAAATCACAACTTCGGCTCATTTAATCCACTTTTCTGTGTGTTTGCTGTCGAAGGCAGTCGAAATGAACTTCCAATCTTGTTGGTTTCTGAACAAGGCAAAGATCCTGGCTGCAGGTTTTAGGGGGGTGAAAGTGTTGATGGGAGACGATGGATGTTTTTTATGAACATTTTTGCCTTTTGCAGCCTTAACTGCCAACTTTGATGACGATGATGATGATGCTCTGCTGCACATAGAGGATTTAACAGAGCCTTAAGTGCACCTGTCGGGGTTCGTCTCTGATGCTTTTAAGGACATTTTTACAAGCACACCCCACAGAGGAATTAAGTGTTTCATTAGCATATCTCTATTTTTAAAGCTGCAGGTCTGCGTTTTCGACTGTCTGAATGTCTCAGGATGTGAATGTTACTCAGAACAGGAATAATTACTAATGCAGGTTAGAAATGCATAAACTGAATGTTGTTATGACTCACAATAACACTCCATTTTGCTCCATCAGCTTTGGCGTCTATCTGGCACGGCAGAGTTAAAAAGAGCTGGCAGGCAAAGATGTGTGATCAAATTAACAAAAACTCCTTATTAATTCTTCACTATTTATTTACTTTTTGAAGCTTAACTTTCTTTAAATATTACAAAACGTTTGGATGGGATTTCTATTCTTTTACATTTACATTCCTACTAAGAAAAATTATCTTCAACCTAATTTTTGTATTCCAGGCTGGAATACATCTAAAAAAATGATTTATGGTTGTTAATGAGGAAAAAATGAAGCAGGTGACCGTAACCATGACTCAGTATAAAAGCAGCATCTATGAAAGTCTTTGTGGACTAAAGAGGGACCGAGGATCCTCGGTTTGTTGTCAGATTTATGCAGAAATAATCAAATAGTTTAATAACCATGTTTTTCAAAGGAAGGCTGGAAGAGATGAGCATATTTCTCCCTCTGCAGACAGAACATCATCAAACCATTCCAGCAATCTGGAGGATTTCAGTGTTTAAAGGATGAAGGAGCAGGTCTAAGTTGGACATGATGGTCTCTGATCCGTCAGATGGACCTGAATCCAGAACCATCATCCATTACCAGCAGACAGAACCACACAAGGATCACTGTGGAAAGCTTTGATGCGCTCTAAAACACATGGTTACATTCGCAGATGTCTCTTCCGCCACAGGCAGCCTCAACTTCTCTGCACTCAGAGGAATCTGGGAAAAACCAGAATGCAGTGGAGACCTGGACCGTGGTCCAACCAACTAGTTTTCCAGATCTTTGTGAACAGAAATGGAGGAAACCTCAGAAGGAGAAAGTAGATTGTTGTTGGGAACAAGGGTCTGACCAAGGTTCTGTGATGGGATGGGGTCGGACTGGGGTTCTGTGATGGGATGGGGTCGGACTGGGGTTCTGTGATGGGATGGGGTCAGACTGGGGTTCTGTGATGGGATGGGGTCGGACTGGGGTTCTGTGATGGGATGGGGTCAGACTGGGGTTCTGTGATGGGATGGGGTCGGACTGGGGTTCTGTGATGGGATGGGGTCGGACTGGGGTTCTGTGATGGGATGGGGTCGGACTGGGGTTCTGTGATGGGATGGGGTCAGACTGGGGTTCTGTGATGGGATGGGGTCGGACTGGGGTTCTGTGATGGGATGGGGTCGGACTGGGGTTCTGTGATGGGATGGGGTCGGACTGGGGTTCTGTGATGGGATGGGGTCGGACTGGGGTTCTGTGATGGGATGGTTCTGTGATGGGATGGGGTCGGACTGGACTTATGGGATGGGATGGGGTCGGACCAGGGTTCTGTGATGGGATGGTTCTGTGATGGGATGGGGTCGGACCGGGGTTCTGTGATGGGATGGGGTCGGACTGGGGTTCTGTGATGGGATGGTTCTGTGATGGGATGGGGTCGGACCGGGGTTCTGTGATGGGATGGGGTCGGACTGGACTTATGGGATGGGATGGGGTCGGACCAGGGTTCTGTGATGGGATGGTTCTGTGATGGGATGGGGTCGGACCGGGGTTCTGTGATGGGATGGGGTCGGACTGGGGTTCTGTGATGGGATGGGGTCGGACTGGACTTATGGGATGGGATGGGGTCGGACTGGGGTTATGGGATGGGATGGGGTCGGACCGGGGTTCTGTGATGGGATGGGGTCGGACTGGGGTTCTGTGATGGGATGGGGTCGGACTGGGGTTCTGTGATGGGATGGGGTCGGACTGGACTTATGGGATGGGATGGGGTCGGACTGGGGTTATGGGATGGGATGGGGTCGGACTGGAGTTATGGGATAGGATGGGGTCGGACCGGACTTATGGGATGGGATGGGGTCGGACTGGGGTTCTGTGATGGGATGGGGTCGGACTGGGGTTCTGTGATGGGATGGGGTCAGACCGGGGTTATGGGATGGGATGGGGTCGGACCGGAGTTATGGGATGGGATGGGGTCAGACCGGGGTTATGGGATGGGATGGGGTCGGACCGGAGTTATGGGATGGGATGGGGTCGGACCGGAGTTATGGGATGGGATGGGGTCGGACTGGAGTTATGGGATGGGGTGGGGTCGGACCAGGGTTCTGTGATGGGATGGTTCTGTGATGGGATGGGGTCGGACTGGGGTTCTGTGATGGGATGGGGTCAGACTGGGGTTCTGTGATGGGATGGGGTCGGACTGGGGTTCTGTGATGGGATGGGGTCGGACCAGGGTTCTGTGATGGGATGGTTCTGTGATGGGATGGGGTCGGACTGGGGTTCTGTGATGGGATGGGGTCAGACTGGGGTTCTGTGATGGGATGGGGTCGGACTGGGGTTCTGTGATGGGATGGGGTCAGACTGGGGTTCTGTGATGGGATGGGGTCGGACTGGGAGTTCTGTGATGGGATGGGGTCAGACTGGGGTTTTGTGATGGGATGGGGTCGGACTGGGGTTCTGTGATGGGATGGGGTCAGACTGGGGTTTTGTGATGGGATGGGGTCAGACTGGGGTTCTGTGATGGGTTGGGGTTGGACCAGGGTTCTGCAGTAAAGCAGCATTACCGAACATTGGCTGGTTTTCGCACCTTTGTTCTGCCAAACAGCTAATTCACCGTCCATCTTGCATCCTGTCTCTTTGCTGAGATCCCTCCAGACAGCAAAAGTCATTTTGATGTCGACTCTTGTCGTATTTCTTGCTCTGTCACTTTCTCTCTTTGTTATCTTTCGTTTCCTCTGATAAGGTCCTGAATTGTTTGCTGAATCAGACACAGTGTTGAAACCCGGTTATTGGTGTGTGATGTAGGGCTGTAAAGCTAAACACGTACTGAATGGTTCCTCAGACTCAGGATCCTACTGGGCAACAACGGCTGCAGGAATGTGCATCATGAATGTCAGAGTGCCATCACAATGAATCCGAAGAGTTTCTAGCTCAGAAATATCACATCCATTCCGGTCTTGAAGGCAGTCCATGCAGTTTTTAACAAGATGATAAAAACCCATATCTGCAGACGTTACAGCAGCACAGCTGAGGAAGAGGATGCTGGTGCTGCACTGTCCCGCCTGCAGCCCTGACCCTAAACAACAACCACCCTGAAGATGCGTTTACTAGGAGAACAGGACAAAATAACCCCTGAAACTCTTTATTACTTGGTTTTCTCAATGTTAAAACATCTTTTTAATGTAGAATGAAGGAATGGAAACATAAGCGGGATATGCAGGAATGTGTTGCAGCCTGGAATTTAAAAATAATTAATATTAAATGGAGAGAAGGAAAATACAGAGTCCTTTTACAGTTAAAATCTATATTATACTGCAGTTAGATAATTCTGTGACTGTCGCCAAGGCTGAAGCTCTTAGTCATGAAGACAGAGCTGTTGCCATGACTGTACCGTGGTTAGATCACTGTGCTCCGGTTATTAGGATCATAGCTGTGATAAATTTGCTGTATTGTTGAGATTTTAACACCGCTGCTACACCTAAAGCTCAGCGGGGTCAGACATGGTGCTGCCTGGCTTTCTTGGCCCATTTTTAACAGCAGTGTTTAAAGCACAGAGATGGTAGATGTCCCCACGGCATCGTAGATTCATAACCCACGGCTTCATTCAGCACAGGCCGGGGGAGCGGCTCCCGCTGGAGCTTACAGCGCTGGAGCTCAGCTGTTTGAAATGATGTCAAGAATTTCATCATCTTTTCCTCCTGTGGTACCTGAAAAGAAAGAGAATAGTCCCTTATCAGGCAGAAGATTAAACTGAAGTGCAGCAGCAGCAGCACAGTAATAACAGCTGTTTTGATTAGAGAGAATGGAGAAAAATATGGTTATTATAAGTTAGATGGGTCAACAAATCTCCCAATAATCAATACGATGCATTTAATCCCAACCAGGTCCCTGATTTTGCGTCGGAGTCGAGGTTCAGCACTTAAACCAGAATTAGCTCTTATATAAAAGCTGATATTTGTGCCTCCGTTTCACACATAAAGTGTTTAAAAACACTTTTTTTTAAAGGCAGTAAACTTGACAATCCACCAATCAGACCAAAATAAGGCGAACCGGAATGATTAACGGAGGATAATCTTGGATTTTTGCTTGCTTTAAACTGTGGCAAGACATCTAGTTTCACTGTGACATACATCAGGCAGACTATCACATCCTCCACTGACTTTTGTAAAACCCAGTGACATCGGAGCGTTTACGTAATACTTTGCTGTTCATGTCGACGCTGTTTAAGCTTGCTGCTGATTAACAGCTGAGATGGATTTTAGTGTGAAAATCTTATTGTGTGCCATGTTTTCCAAGCCTTGTTGGAACACATTCATGTACAAATAAAGACTCAACTTGATGTTGGAATGTGACTCAGTGTGGCATGTTTGTTGTCTGTCCTGTAAACAACTGGTGACCAGTTACCATGACTATCACGTAGATAAAAACAGAGGTAAACCTGGTGACTGATCTACGATTAGTGTGATCTATGATCAGTCACCAGGTTGTAATTCTTACCTGTTAAACCACTGCGGGCTGTTGTTCATATTCACCAGCAGCTCCCAGTTACTGATGAAGCAATAAAAGGTAAAAACATTGCTGAGAAGTTACCATGTTAACTTCAGGATCAGAAACACTTCAGTCACTCAAACGTCTGTTAGACCTTCGTACACCTGGTTCAACCAATCAACAACTTATGTCATCCTGTCATCCATCCATTTATCCATCCATCCTGTCATCCATCCATCCATCCATCCATCCATCCATCCATCCATTAATCCTGTCATCCATCCATTTATCCATCCATTCATCCATCCTGTCATCCATCCATCCATCCATTCATCCATCTATTCATTCATCCACACATCCATCCATCCATCCATCCTGTCATCCATCCAGTCATCCATCCATCCATCCACCCATCCATCCATCCATCCATCCTGTCATCCATCCATTTATCCATCCATCCATCCATGCATCCTGTCATCCATCCATTTATCCATCCATCCATCCATCCATCCATCCATCCACCCATCCACCCATCCATCCATCCATCCATCCATCCATCCATCAATCCTGTCATCCATCCATCCATCCATCCAGTCATCCATCCATCCATCCATGCTGTCATCCTTCAATCCATCCATTAACCCAAAACACTTGTAAAATTATTAATTGTTGATAAAAACAGAACAAAGTTGTTTTTTATGATCTTTTTGAGCCTCTTTGGGTATTAAAACAGAACTCAGCTTGTTAGAGCCATGTAAAGTTATGCTTATTTTGTATTTTTTTGTACATAATATTATGATGGATCCATATTTTGTTGCAATAAGTAATGTAGTATTTATCCTGCTGTGGAAAATTTAGCCAGGTATTGTATAGTTTAAATAATATTTTTGTCTTTATGTGTTATAGTTAAATTGACTATTTTAGGCTCCTTTTAACGTCCTGCATTAAGACCATGAAGAGAGAGTGCGCTGCGGAGTGCGCGTGTTCTGTGTTTTTTTTGTAAATGGAGCAGGACGAGGAGCTACAGTTTTTCTGACCGCATAATAGAAAATAATTTTTATATTTTTGTTTGTTGAAGTAGTTGCAGTAGTTTTGTGGACGCAACATGTAAGTTTTTCCTTTTTTATTGTTTGTTTAATAAACGGAGATAATTTCTGTATACGTTTGCTTCGTTTTTGCCGCGAGTCAGAAACCTCACGTCCTGCAGGAGTGGCCAGAACAGGTTCTATTACGTTTAAGTTACGTTGCCACATCACGGCTGTATTACAGAATAAAAACTAACTTCCTGTTGTTTTGGGAAGAATCCCTGACTGAAACTGGGATTTTCTCTAATTATCCTGGAAAATAAATCCAAACCGTTTCTGACATTTAGGACATTCACATCAGCCTTTCTGACTGAATCTGTGTCTGTTTGCTGGGAAAGTCGCTTTATTTGTGGAAATGTGAACGCGCCAAACGAACTCTGATTCAGACCAAAGAAGTGGACTCGGTCCGCCTACCAACACAGGTCTGGGTCCATTTCAAGCGCACCAAATCTGGAAGTGGACTACAAAACAAGTCCCTTTCTGCATTAGGCGTAGCATTGCATTGTGGGTAAATCCATAGCAATGGTGTTAAGGGTCCTCTGCCTCGTCTGGTGTTCATACTGCGTCCATTGTTGCAGTGGATTTCTGCAGTATACTTGCATAAGACACAATAAAAACCCAAAACAGCCATAGTTTGGTCTCCATGTTTAACTGGCAGGTGGAGGAAACAGTTTTCTTCTTCACGCCGGTCTGGTCCTCTCTTCTGCTAAATACTAGTGCAGCGCCACCTCTGGTGGGAATGGGGAGATATTATTCTAATGGTTTGACTGGTTTGACCAAAGTGCAGCGTGAACACGATCTCAGTCCGCATGGATACACCCCCCTACAGCTGAGCCCAGTCCCCAATCGGAGCGAGTCCAGCAGACTGTCCTGATGTGAATGCATCCTAAGTACCATTTTATGTTTTTTTATATGGGGTTAAATGATGTAATGATATTTTAATATCTCCCACGTCATTGCTGGAAAAACACTGTAATATATCAATGACATATATAACCACCATGTATGAAAGAATCACCATGTCTCTCTCTCTTTCACACACACACACACACACACACACACACACACACACACACACACACACAAAGAGCCGGCGGTGCCATCTGTGTATTAAATAGTACATGGTGCATACGGCGTTGTGTCAGTAATGTAGGTCTGTCCATCTATTTAAGGCTGATTAATTAGAGCACTTTGAATAAGGCCAGAGAGAAAAAGAAATGCTACCATGATGAATACTTAATCTATGTGCCAGTTCCACAGCCACCACAGGGACTCTGGAGATTAACTGGGCCACATCTCACAGCCTGTTTGTAGAAATATGGATCCAGATTTACGGTGATTGTTCAAATTACTCCAACTAACTTTGCAGGACAAGCCCTTTCAGAGAACGCTGGACTGCTCTGAAGCTCAACCTGAGCTCTGGTAAGTGGAAGATGGATGGAGGAAAAGTAACACAGCTGAAAGTCAGGAGGTAGGATTGATAAAAGTCTTCCTTTAGCTGGTAGTCCTGTGAGATTAGCCATAACTGGGAGCTAACTTCCACCAGTACAGTGTCTCTGATCTGACTGAAGTCTTTTCACAAATTTCTGGCATTTTTTTTGACCATCAAGCCAGAAACCATCAGCCAAAAACTCACTCAAACATACCTGAAGATATGCTAAAGCTGTATTTGTTGGACCCTTGTTGTGACAACCTGCTGTGCTTCAGCTTTATCCGTCAGCAGTGCACTCAGTGAGGAGGTAGGGTGGGTGCTGGGGGATCAAACTTGGGGATTTTAATTGTAAAACTGGGAATACCTGTCAAACACGTAGACTTATGTCTGGACTTTCTCAGCAGTGGTTCTGAACACACAGACACAACAGCAGCAGATTCTTCTGAAGGTGTGTGTTCTCTGCTGGAAACCCTCCGCTGGTATCTGGTAGATGAACAACATAGAAGCTGAGAGCAGAGACAACCTTTAAGCTTTTATCAGAATGCAAATGCTTAACAGTAAATACTGGACGCTGAAGGGAAATATGTAGGTAAACGGTGGGTAAACTTTTTCTCACATGAAAACTGTCTGGAACGTGTAATTTCCATTATGTTTATTTTTCCACCTTTGTAAATAAAACAGTTGCCTGAAGGAATCCCTGCGGATTAATCAAAACCTGAACTAGTCAGCCTGCAGGGAGGACTTTACAGTACACTTCAGAAATTCCAGCTTTGGAGAGAATATTTTGTTCGTTTCAGGATGCACAATCAAAACTCATGAAATTAGATGATATAGTTTACTATAAAACAATACAAATTATGTTTAAGGCTGAACAAAATGTTCTTCCAGAAGGTGTCCAAAACTAGTTTAAGCTTCAGCAGACTAAATATAACTTCAGAGACTGTTGTAAATTTATTGTTCCAAAATCTAGGAAAGATGTGAAACAAAGATGTTTGTCTTTTCAGGGTTCAACTGTGGAATAAACTCAGAAATTCGGTTAAAAATTGTCATTCTTTACGTCTATTTAAACAGATGATTTAGCAGTTTATTGTTGAGAGATATGCAACTTTAAAGAGTCACACATTGTGTATGTAATGCATTTGTTTTTGTTGGTAATTGTATATTTTAAGTTAACTCTACTTGTAAGTGTACATTATCAGGCATACAAGCTTTGCTTCTGCCCATTTTGTTTTTGTTGCTGGATTGCTTTTTTTTTTTTTTTTTTGGGAAATGGACAAACTGATTTTGACTGATACAAAACAAAACAAAATAAACTAACTAACAAGCTGGAATACTTTACCTGTGACCATTGGAGATTATCCCACCTATATTTCCTTTGAGAAACAGTTTAAAACGTGGCTGAATAATAATCAGCACTGTTTCCATTAAACTTCTTCTTAATGTAAAACAAAAAGCTTTTAAAAATACTTTTCACTTTTAGGACTTTATGATCAACACTCCCTGGTAAGCACTTTAAAGCACTGTTCTTTTAAAACTCCGGTCCTTGAGGGTAAATCCTGCAGGTTTTAGCTGTTGCCCTGCACCAATACACCTGATTTAAATAAAATGGCTTTCCTCAGCAGCTTGTTGTCAGGCGCTGCCCAATCATGTTGGCCCAATGAACTAATTCAGGTGCTGCAGCAGGAAACATCTAAAACGTCTAAAACCTGCAGGACCAACGTGGGACTTTAGCGTGACTTTTAGTCCCTGCTTTGAAGGACCCCAGATAGAAATTAGCATCTTGCTAAATCAATATATTGTATTATGATACATGGTGCATTTATTTATAAGTATTATAACACCTGAATAAACCAATTATGTATTTGTTTTCTATACTGGTTAGTCCATTTAAGGGTCATTCGGGACTGGAGCCCAACCTATCAGTTTTCCAGCGAACAAATTCCAAGGTGTATAATCCAGGTGCCATAAAGGAAAAGTCCTGCCATGTTTTTGGATCTACCTGTGCAATTACAACAGGTGTTATCACTAACAGGCTCATCTATCTTGCAGAGGAGCTGAGCTTATTAAATTCAGCTGTTTTAGTGACTGGTAGGAACAGCTGCCAGACAGGATTTTTACTTTCTGAACCAGTAATATACGTCTCAAATTAATGACAAAAACTAATAAAATAACTTTTTTTGAAGGGGTTGTTAAGAAAGGAGGAAATGATTGTGTTCCTTCCTCTGACAAACACAACAACGGCTGAGATAACTGTTGTCATATTAGAGCCACATGATAATATCTAATATCTGATCTAATATATTAATATATTAATATGCCAATATTGCTGTCTCTAACTTATTTCTCCTTTTTTCCGCAGGTCTTGTTGAATAAGTGCAGCTGTACATGTTGATCTGTCTTTCCTGTCCTCTCCACCCCAACCAGTCGAGGCAGATGGCTGCCCTCCCTGAGCCGGGTTCTGCTGGAGGTTTTCTTCCTGTTAAAGTGGAGTTTTTTCCTTCCCACTGTCGCCTCATGCAGCTCAGGATGGAGGATTGGATCCAAGTCATGACTCGATGCAATCAGTTGGTTTCTATTATAGGATATGTATGACTTGGCTCGAAATGATGTGTGTGTTGATTAATGTATTTAATGTGTCCTGTGACAACATTGTTGTGAAGTGGCGCTATACAAATAAAGTTGAATTGAACTGAAAAAAAACATGAGAAATAAAACATCTTTACATTAATAAGTCCAAATAAGGGCCAGTTGGTTGTCTTGGGATGCAGTATTTGGAGCTTCATGTGGTATTAAGCTCCACATACTGCATCACATTCTGGTTTACGGTCTGCTGCTGCTGGTGGTGGTCATAGGTGGTGGTAGACTGGATTCTTGTCTGGCTAGCTTCATGTTGGGAGCTGCTGATACTGGGTCTGGCATCTGTCTCGTCTTCCATTTTACTAAAAAGTCATAAATATCTTCTTTCTCTGCATTCTTAGATCTTCCTCTATGAAATCAGACTACCTGCAGAAAACAGACTAGCAGCCCTTTAAGCCTCCTGTTGAAATAAAACTGGATCATAGCTTAGTCAGTGCTAGGCTAATCTTTCAGCATCTTTATGGTTTATTTTCAGCTCCAAAGTTAAAATGTTGATTAACTGAGTTGATGTATCATCCACAAATACAGTCACTTAAAATTAAATATGACAGTTTCCTTACATTATCTTAACCCTAATCTAGTGCTAGCATAGAACTAGGTTAGCCCTGCTACGTAGCTTCATGCTAACATCTGGTTAATAGTCTTACATTAGTATTTGTACCGAAACACAGGGACTAAATTCCTTCTAGAAATGTGCAGCCAAATATTTTTAAGGGATGAAATGTTTACATATAAGTTTATGCTTCTACCCACTCCTTTTGAATGTCTTGTCATCTTTTATTTCTAGGTTTTGTTTTTTTTGTCTTTTTTCTTGTTTTTGTTTTTAGATTTCATTATGTTCAAATAAACTTTTTTCAATCAATTTTTCAATCAATGAATTAGGAAACCTAAAATCTACTTCAAACTGGTGTGGTGGTGTAGTTTGGACCAACAGGCTTAAAACCTCCTTTGTCCATCAGACCGTCATAATCTACAACTCCTCGCTAGGAGGGGTGAGGACATAGAGTATGCAGTAGAGAAGGGGGGATAGTCAGTAATGTTAACTTGTGTATTTTATCATTGTTTATTTATTTATTATTTTCTATTTTATTTTTTCTTGTTTATTCGTAATTCGCATGTTACTTTGCTATTTGCTGCAGGAAATTTTAATTTCCCTGAAGGAGTCATCCCAACGAAGTCAAGTCTAAGTCTGGTGATTCTGGTGCAGGTCTGGAAAAACCTTTTGGTCCTACAGTGACCTGTCCGTCACATGAGGTGGTCCATGGGGTGTGCAGTCAGGTTCCAGCGGTGGCCTCCTCTGTAGCTTCACCCCTGCTCGG
This sequence comes from Telmatherina bonti, assembly GCF_933228915.1. Taxonomy (NCBI): domain Eukaryota; kingdom Metazoa; phylum Chordata; class Actinopteri; order Atheriniformes; family Telmatherinidae; genus Telmatherina; species Telmatherina bonti. Next base: position 5,696,348 of record NC_136631.1, read on the forward strand.
TGGTGTAGCCATTAGTGTCAGGAGATCCCTGGTTTAAACCTCAAGTGGAGCTTTTAATATGTAAATGTTTAATATGTTTAATATGTAAACTTAACTCTGTGCATGCGTGAGTTCTCTGAGTACTCTGGCTTCCTCACATAGTACAAAAATGTACATGTTAGGTAGATGGATGTTTCTAAATTCTCCATGGGAGTGAGTATGAGTGTGCTTTTTGCTCCTTTGTGTTGGCCCTGTGATGGACTGGTGATGTATCCAGCGTGTGCCCTGCCTCTCGCCTGGTAGCAGCTATAAGCTCTGAATAAGTGGGTATAGAAGATAAATGGATGGATGCGTCTCTTTGGTTTGTCTGTGTACAAACACTCTGAACCAGCTGATGTGAGGCTTTTTCCATGTTCTGTTCATCAAACCAGAACGAGACACAACCTGACCTTTCACCAGGTGCTTCTTGACCCGCTCTGAACAGGCTGTGATTGCATATTATTCATGGCGCTGCAGGTCTGCTCTGCAAGTAGTCCCGCATTCTGTGTTCATATGTCACCACGCTTACTGTGATTTACCGAAATATCAGATGAAATGAGACGAGAGAAAAGCTGCGTTCGTCAAATGGAAATGTCACACTACCACTTTGTAGTGCAGGGAAAGTCTGTAATGTATCTCCTAACTGACAGGATGATGATGGCTCTCTGTGTCTGCGGGGACCACCGACAGCGTCACCTGTTTGGAGACAACACATGGACGAGTTTAGAAGAGCATCAATCATTTAATCGTGGCTTAATGTATTTATTCTATCACACAAACGTGCTCTCCATCCTCTCCGCCGCTCTTTTTCAGCATGTCTTTGCATCCTTTTAGTGTGTTTGGCTGTGTGTGGGTGTGTCACAGAGAGAGAAAGTGTGTGTGGGTGGCAGCTGGCTTTCACATTTTCAATGTGTGTGAGCTGTTTTGTGTGGGTGCGCCCTGTTTGTATGCGCTGCATGTGTGAAGAGAGGCCGAATGGAGCTCAGCAGAATGCGACCGACACACACAAGCATGCAAGAATATCAAGTAGAAGACTGGATTCAGGGTTGAGTTTCTAGTTTTTACAACAAAGAGAATTACATAATATAAGCTTAGAATGCTCCCATGCTCTACCAGTCAGAAGAGCTCTTCATCGTCATCATCATGAGTATCTGGTAACATGTTCCACATAAAAACAGTTTTGAAGAAGTGTTGTGGCTTTTACCAGATAAAGGTCCAAACTTTCAGTTTGTGCCAGTAAACAGACTATAATTCTTCATCTGATGATTATTTATCATTGTTATCATTATTTTTCTCTTTTAGTATTTCATAATAGTTATTATGATGTTCTACATTATTCTGATTCCCACTCTGACTGTGAAGTATCTGGTCCAGGCCAGGCTCGATCGTCTTCATTTCCTCTGCTAAATTCTGCGTAAAATGATTTTTCTTTAGAGAAATGACAGAAGTTGGCATTTTCTCCTCAGGTTCTCCCTCATCATAATCATTTTAGTGCTGTGACATTTATGCTTGTGCATTTAGACACCAGGCGTGTGATTATGATTGACAAGTGTAGAATGAATCGTATTGGTTGAATAAAGAAGCTGATTTGCCAGAACGCCATCCCGGGGAGAAACTTGACATTAAGTCGCTCATTTGCCAAAAAGGCCCATTTATGTTTGACGGAAAAGACAGACATCCCTCTGTTATGTAACTATCCGTCACTCGATGCAGAAAATGAAGCAATACCACCAGAAATCACAGGGGGCAGTGTTGAGATGTACAACTGACACACAACCAGCGGAAGGAACAAACCAGAGAAGAAGAAGAGGAACAGGAAGAAGATGATGCTAAAAACTATTAAAAACGTAGTGGTTTTATTCTGCTGCTTCTGCTGGTGTTTTCGGACAGTTGTTAACTAATTACTATGCGTTACCGCCACCAACTGATGTCAAAATGCTACGTGAACTCTGAACTCAGCACCGCCCACTAGTGGAAGAACCGACTTAATCGCTAACGTAAAGGTCAACATAAAAGGTGTGTTGAAGTACGAGGTCAGCAACATATGACAATATTGGAAACGGACGTCCCCGTTTCTGTATGTAAGGGAGCAGAAATGGGCCTTAAAGGTGCAATGTGTAAGAATTACTGACATCTAGTGGTAAAAATGGGCACTGAAATGATTTTAATTACCAAGCAGAGCAGTGAAATGACGATGATGATGAACTGGTTGTGGCGGTGTTTTTATCATCCTTAGAATTACACAGAACCTTCATATCGCAATAAAAAAATAATGGTAATACCATTAGTTTTGTCCTGGCCTGTTTCATAAGTTTATTTTTTTAACATAATTCTGTTGAAGCATGACTGCAAAGCAAAGCCTGACTTTCATTAGTTAAATCTCATGGAATTTTTATTACTTTAGTCAGATTCAAGTTATTTCTGCGGCCATTGTGAGTTTTTATTTCATTGACCAAAATTATACATAAAATCATACAATTATTCACCGACTGCTGAAGAACAAAGACCGAAGTGCATCAGTGAGAACACATCATGCATCATTTAATCTTTACATTTGCTAGAAGTTGTGTTTCTGGTTGGCTAGCACGGCTTCAGAGCCAGAACTCCTGAAGGAGGTGTAACCCTGTTGGGACGTTTTGCTTGAACCAAGATATTTTGGTAAAAAACAAACAAAATATGAGGAGAAAAATTTAATACACAACTGAAAAAAAAAAACTTAAATAAATAAGTAGATAAAATAGAGTCCCTTAGTGATGATTTTCAGAAAAATAATCTTGTGATGGATGTGATGGATGATAAACATCCCAAACATCTCTGCAGAAGATGGAGCTGCCAGGGGTAAACGTGCTCTTTGGTGCAGTTAAGAGAATTAAAATGCAGGATAATATCCGTGTTGTTAACCTTAATGTTGCAGAACAGCAGCAACAAGACAAAGCCTGCATAAGCAGGAACAGAGCAGCTCCGACACCGTTTTCTCATTTCTTCTGTGGAAACTGAGAAGAGGGTGAGGGAAAGAGATGGAGGCAGAATGGGATACAAGCGCTGGCATGAAGAGAAGATCAGGAGGTGCCGATTATATAAGACTACAACAAATATCATGGTAAAGACCTGAGAGGGAGCCGAGCTATTTTAAACCTGGGCCTGAGCTCAGAGAGAGAAGCAGTGTGGGCTGAAATGTTGGCCATCGTGGCAAACTGTGCTTCTGAATGTGTGTGTGCGTGTGTGTTATCCCTGCAGAAACCTGGCAGATAGCAGACTGGGACTTTGAAGACTGATTACATAATGAGGGCCGGGCATTTATCGCAGCAAAGCTCCAGTTTCTCTTCTGGTCAAATCATCTTCAGCTCTTCATGATGCTTCAGGATTTAGCAGAAAATAATAAAACAGGTGAAGATGTTGGTGAAGGTAACAAACAGCTGATTATGAAACAAAAAAATGCTGACCACCACCTCATCAGGTTTAGGAGAGGAAAATGGTCCTGTTGTCCCGAGATGCAGGCTGATAACAAGCTGGATGCTCCCTCTCCTCTTCAGTCTGCAGGACACGCCGTCCATGCTGCGTTTCTGATTCCTGTTCTGATGGAGCTTTTAAGGTGAACTGTGTCCACAGACTGATTTCTGGAAGTCTTCCTGAATCCATGCACTGGTTTCCAGTCGATCATCATATCTGCTTTTAATGCAGAAGATCTCCAGCATCCAGCTTTGTACCATGCATACAGAGATTCCTTCAGATTCTCTGAATCTATTGATGTTAAACACTGTAGATGGTAGGATCTTTAAAGTCCAAACAACATTTTTCTTAAACTGTTTCAGTATTTTTAGACCCAGTTTGTCTCAGACTGGTGAAGGTCTGTTTATCTTTCCATCTGAGAGACTCAGCCTCTATGAAATGCTCCTTTCATACCCAGTCGTTACTGACTTGTTACCATTTAACCTGATTAGTTGTTAAATTCTCCATTTGTTACTTTTTCAGCCTTTTCTTGCTCCTTTTCCGACTTCTTCCTGGTTTGCTGCCGTCAGATACCAAGTGGCAACCTCTGGCGGTTTTAAGTGAAGCCTATGCGGAAGTGCATACAACTGCAGTTCCCCCTTCATCCACTAGGGGCTGCAAAACAGAGCAAATCCCCATAGACTCCCATGTTAAAAAGACCAACTTCACAGCAGAAATAAACATGTTTACAGCAGAAATAAACATGTTTACAGCCTGGAACAAAATCTATTTTAGATTTAATAGGTCAGGTTTACTTTCATGACAACTGTGGGCGGAGTGAATTTTTTTCTAACTCACCCATTTAAAAGTAATTTAATCTCAAAGTTTGTCATATTTAGGTGCAGGTCCTTTTGATTAACAGGTACCTGATCTTTCGCTTCAAGTTAGCTAGTTCAAGAACAACTGCGGTTTTTAGCCGGTTAACAACATGACTTAGCTTTAGCCCGCTTACCTCCGTTAGCTGGTTAGCTCCTGTTATCTCCAGGTTAGCTCAGTTAGCTCTTAGCTACAGAAAGCTCAGAGTTCGCTAGATGTCAATCATCTACCATGACGCTCACAGCCCCCCTCTCAGCTCCACCTCTTTGCCCATATTTGTATTTTCCGGGAGAGACGACACGCATGCCCCTGCCAAGATGGTGATGGTAGGAACCGCCCACCGAGCTTCAATTCAGCTCTTCAGAAACCTTCGGGTGACGTCATGGAGGCTCCGCCCATCTTTTATATACAGTCTATGTCAGATACACAATCAGCTCATGTTTTCCATGAAATGATGAAATGTCTGTTTCAGCATCAGACATGTTTATCTTCTACTGGGAGTGAAATATGAATTGATTTAGAAAAATTCATTTTTATTGCACTTTTGCAAAGCATCATGTGGTATACCTCAGCTGGGAACAGAAACTAGTTCCACTAGTCTGTCCAGTCTGCCTACCGGCTAGCTGTAATGCAGGTAAGACGCTGCTACGTAGATATTCTGACTTTACATGTCCCTTTAAACTAGAAGTCATGCCAGCATTTAGGATGTGTGAAGTTCTGGTGCAGGAGGATGGCAGCAGCGCAGCAGTTGTCTGTCTGGAATACATTTATTGGACACTGATGGTGCATCCTTTAAACTGGCTCAGTAACTGGACTCCACCTCCGTCCAGACAGGCCTGGACCAGCTCATCTGGGTGATGAGGCATGATGAGTGTTTGCTGGACTGAGTAATGTTGCCATCAGCCAGGCAGGATGACCCGATAGGGGGGGGGGGGGGGGTCGCTTCATTTCACCTCTAGGTACAGGTAAGATGGTTACTCTGGAGCTTTAGGTAGTTTTGGGTCGTTTGAAGCGAAGTGCTCATGAAGATCCCATGCAGAGGATGGCTGACACCGATGGGTCACTGTGGGAACAGAGAAGCTCCAGTCAGCTCATTACTGGGTCATCACACTTCATCAGACAGTGGATGGATCAACAGAAGGTCCAGCTGCATCCCTCAGGTCCTGGTTCAGGTCTTTGCTGGACCGACTTTTATTCTGTTTACCGGTGTGGAAAAGATCTACAACAATCCTCCAGCTGGATGGCATCATTTGCTTCAACCTGCTGTCCTGTTTCCGTCTGCAGAGCAGCGAGCTGCGCCGGCTGAAACGACACATCCGCATGACGTCCTCCCTTCCCGTTGAGCCCAAGGTGTCTGCTTCACCTTGAAATCAAGGACAGCGAGCCTCCAGGAGGTTTTTAGCACATAAAAGGCATCATTTGCATCTCGTGACCCTGCAGCTGATCCCGAACAGTTTCTGCTTGATTTTAAACGCCTCAGATCAGGATGGAGCAGCTTAACAGTCATCAGGTCAGCTTCTGCTGCTTTATGAAACACTCCAGGTGATGCCAGGTGGCGTGGAGCAGGGCACTGGGAGGAGGGAAGCTCCCTCTGGTGGTTAATGCATGCAACCTGGACACAAGAATCTGCTGCTTCCTTTACCGCCCTGCTTCACGTTATTATTCTGTCCCTGTGTCGGGCAGAGGACGGGGTTTAGTCGTCTATCTTACGCCGGACATCCGTTTATAATCCAGGTCTGGTTTCTTTAGCTGCAAACTGCAGATTTCCAGTTGAAGAAACTCTGCAGGGATTTTTCTGACAGAATTTGCAGATGCAGATAAGCCTTAACATTCACCTTCCTCAAGATTCAGAGCTTTCAAGCCTTTTGTTAGATCCTCCGTGTCTGCAAACGCGCATGCTCATCAGGCCGTACAATCAGCTGCAGCTCCGGCTCACGTTGCTATAGTGATTCCCAGAGGTGAATACATTCAACTGTTCTCATCTGGAACAAGACGCTTCTGAGTAATGACATGTTGCATGTTAGATGGAGTCGTGCGTTTGTGGTTTTGGACATTTTGTGCCTCGTTTGCAGTCGTGTGAAAAAGATCCTGATGTTTTACATATGAAGGCATTAAGTGTTAAAACCAAGAATAAAGTGAGATATTTAACTGCTGCTGCTGCTCATCAATCTGAGACGGGTTAGAAAAAGGTCACTTCCAAACTGTGGAGTCCATTATTCTGAAAGATTACAGACAGATTGGACGTCCCAGCAAGTCCAGGCCAAGTAATTCTCAGAAACTGTCGTTTAAAGCAGAATGAACCAGTTTGGCTGCAGGAGAAAGTCTGCTCGGATCAGGTCTGCAAAGCTGCATCTGAATAAACCACAAGACTTCTGGAACAATCTCCTTTAGACAGACCCAAATATGAAAGTTTGGTCAGAATTCACAAAACAAAAACAGGCTATCAGCACAAACCCACCACCATGCTGACAGGAGCTGGGAGGTAAGGATGATGATTGGGACACCTTCAGGTACATTTATACAGCAAAGTTACTGCAACCCTGGTTCCCTGAAGTGCTGAATAAAAATACAAAATTAGTAAAAACAAATAGATGGAGTTGCAATAGAGATCCTCAGTCCTGCTGCAACACACCCGATACAGACTGCACTAACAGAGCGGTGCAGCTTGATGTTACACGAGCCTGTTAGCCGTTGATTTGAGTCAGCTGTGTTGCAGCAGGGAAACTCAGAACACTTGCAGGCCTACGACCCTCGAGGACCAGAGTTGCCCGCTGCTGGTTTAGTAGCGGTAACCCTTCAGACGTCAGTCCTTGTCCCTGACGTCAAAGTAGGCCTGACCCTCCAGGATGTAGCGGATCTCATCGTCCAGATGTAAATGTTCCTGGTAGAACATCCAAAGCTGAGAAAGACGACGTTAAATCAGGGGCCGGTGCCCAAGCCTGGTCCTCGAGATCCATCCTGCAGCTTTTAGATGCAACCCTTCAACAGACCAGAGCTGAATCCCTCTCCTGCATGCCTTCCCGCTCTGCAACGAGACTTTTTGATCCAGCTGTGTTTGGACAAGGGCTGCAGCTAAACGTTGCAGGACGGTGGATGAAGGACCAGACTCGGGGCAACCTGCGTTAAACAGTCTGACATTCAGTTCAACTCAGGTCCAAAAGTTCTGCACGCCAGTCTGGATCTAGGTCTCACTTCTTTAGAGTTCAGGAAGGAAGCGACACCAAACGACAGCACTGGGGATAGAAGTTAAAAACAGTTGCAAATGGACGCTAGCCGTCAGTGGCCAAAAGTCTCCCATAAACGTTTTCCAGTCAAGATAAACATTGTTGATGCTCGTCTAAAGTTTGGGAAAGTTTCCTACTGGATTTAACTGAAAAGTGTCCCAAAACATATGACTTAAGTGTCTTCTATGGTCATTTAAGGCACCAAACGAAGCCTGGACCACTTTTAAAGCTTCACAGTTTGTCCATTCAGAGACACCGTAGTTAAAAAAAATGGTGCTAAAAACAGCTGCTATGTTTGAGAGTAAAGTTACTTTAGGAGAAGAGTTCAACGCCAATAGAAACTAGAGTTAAACTGAAACTTTTAAACAGTTCCAAGGAAAAAGGAAATATTTTTGCATTTTTCAGAGATTCAGATATATAACCTCTGTAATATGTTGCTGGTAAAATAAACTCCAAATTAAACCAGATTTTCCAGGCACCAACAGTGGTCCATCCCTGATTTAGGAGCCTTTTCTGCCTGAATAAAAACATCTGTCCAAAACCAGTCACAAAAAGGACAAAAAGTTGGGGACAGTGGATGACTATGGAGAAATATTAACCAACTATACCAAGACGAGCTGTTTAAAGGAATAAAAAGATGGATCAGAGACCGTTAAAGCCACAAATCCTCCGTTTAAACTTCAGAAAACTGGAGAACTATTGATCCAGGATGATTCCAGAGATGATTCTGGCTGCTGGGAAGAGAAGTCTGAAGTGACTGGTTGTCTGATAAACTGGTAAAACAAAGCATCAGGTTAGCATCTCCTCGTAGTTCGGCAGCGTGTCTCTGAATGGTGATGAGGTCCATGTAGGTGTAACCTCGGTTCCTCCTAATCTTCTCCAGGTCAGTTTCATAGATGTCAGGGTTCAGCTGCAGGAAAAGAGAAAACAGTTGAAATAATGAAGAATAAAAAATCTGAATCATTTTAATCTCATTGTTTTAGCAGAAACTTATCAGACTCTGCTGGTTTCTGAGGAACATAAAATCCTAAAAACTGTCAAGCTGAGCTGAAACTTCACCTTCCAGAGACAAACTCCCAGCTGCTTTAACTCATCCAGAGAGACCGGCTGGTTTGGGTGCAACCTGGTCCTTGTCAGAGCCGTCCCTGTACCAGGCCTCTGGATGTGAGCTGGACTCTGCAGTCCTTCAGGTTTTCACATGGTTGCCTGCTTCAGCACACCTGATTCACATCAGCAGGTCATTAACAGGACTGTGAAGAGCTGAATCTGTTGATCCATTTAATCTGAACCAGCTGTGTTGAAATGAAACTAAAACTCAGATAAAAGTTAGGAAAGCCTAAAAAATCCCTATAAAAACAATAATAGAGTTAAAAATCTGGACAGAATTCAGCTTTTTGTTGCAGTTAAAGCAGAAATGTCTGAAGCCATGTTGGGTACGTGATGCTGGAACACTGACAAGGCTGCAAAACTGGAAACATTTAGATTGAATCAACTTTGTGAGTTAAAGAAGTTATTCTGCCACCAAGTGGTAAAATGTGGAAGCACGACTCTGCAGTCTGCACTGTTTTAGTGAATCTGGACACAGAAATGTGAATTTCTAATTCTTTTAAGACAGTTGGAGAATTTGGAAAATATTACGTTTACTTTAAGCTGAAATCGACCTCAAATGAAAGAGATTATAAGCGATAAAACTGGACTTTTAGCAGCATTAGTTTCTCTGGATATTGGTAAATTCCAACTTTAATGCAGTCTTCGAATGCAGCATTGGTTGGAGCGGGGCGGATCCTGTACTGTGATTGGTTGGTAAGGTCACCGTACGTTCCCCTGATTGGCTCAACGTGGCATGCGTCATGCATGTTACAGTCACGTGATAAACACACATTTTTGTAAAGGAGCTGCCTTGGTGTGTCCACAGGTTTATGTCCCCCCTCTCCTCGGAGTGTCTTCAGGGCTTTTTTTGTTCCTCCAGCAGTCGCAGCTCAAGCGGTCCGGTCCGGTCCGGTCCAGAATGGCTCTGGAAGCCTGGTACCTTGATGGTTCGGACGAGGACCAGAGGAAGCCGCACCGCTTGACCCCGAACCAGCCGGTCTCCCTGGACCAGTTGCAGAAACTGGGAGTTTTTTACTGGAAGGTGAAATTTCCACACAGAGTTTCAGGTGTTTTGTAACTTTCCTGATTCTTAGTTCCGACACGCGCAGTGTGTGTGTGGAGCAGGGCCGGACAAAAAGTGCACAGGCCCCTGGGCCCAGAGTGTTCCAGGGGCCCCCTTCACCATCGCAACTTTGTAAAAATTGTGAATGAAACAATATTTCTAACATCTCTCAGCCAGTGGTACCAACAGAGATACACTAGACACTGTGGTGTTACTTTCTGGCTCTTATGGACATCTTGTTTCAGGTCCAAACTGCTGGTATATGCCCCACATGGGCCCCAAGTGGGCCTGTGCCCATACTGCCCATTGGATAATCTGGCCTTGGTGGGGAGTTATTGATAACATGGACCAGCAGGGGTCAAAGTGACTGCGAGCGATCAGATTATTGATTATCAGCCATTTTCTAAAGTATTTCTTCTCTTTTCCTGCAGCTGAACGCTGACATCTATGAAACGGACCCGGAGCTGGAGCAGATTCGGAAGAACCGAGGTTACACCTACATGGACATCATCACCATTCATAAAGACACGCTGCCGAACTTCGAGGAGAAGGTAACCTGATCCACACACATGATGATGATGCTCTGTTTTATTAACAGTTTATAGAGGTCCAGTCCCAGGGCAGGATTAAATGTGCATAGGCCCCTGAGCTCAGAGTGTTCCAGGGGCCCCCTTCCCCACCGCAACTTTGTAAAAATTGTGAATGAAACATTTCTAACATCTCTCAACCAGTGATATCAATAGTAATATGCTAGACACTGTGGTGTAACTATCTGGCTTTTATTTACATTTTGTTTCATGTCCAAACTGCTGGTGTTTGCCCTATGTTGGCCCCACATGGGCCTGAGGTGGGCATCCACTTGTGCTCATACTGCCCATTGGACAATCCGGCCCTGTCCAGTCCTCATTTCTTCCCAGCTGGAAGAATTTGTTGTTACCGCTTAAAATAATCTTGAATCCCTAGTTCCTCACATTTCTGCAGGTTTTTCTGCTTTTTTTCATCCATTTTCACTCCATTCCTCTTCATTCTAAAGAAAAACAAAACTTTTATCACTACCAGAACAATCCAACTGTAAAAACCAGTAAATTGATCAGATAATGTACAATAAAATGGTTGGATAACTGTGGACACCCATAATTCTTAATTTTCAGAAGTATTATACTTTTCTTTTTTTTACTCAAAACCTTCTTTTCCACGCTCTGAAATGTGTCTTCTGCCCCCTGGTGGACACATTTAACACTACAACAATGTTGTCACGCGGTAATAAAATGCAAATTTACCAAAACATTTTTTGTTAAATCACCAATCGAAATGTTATGTTAAAAAAATACATTTTTTTCTCACCATTTTTTCTTGGGTTGGGCCTTAAGTTTTAGGCTAATACTTTAGTGAAGCACTGGATGTTTTAATGGCAGCATTTAGTCCTGTTTTCACACCTGCCATTAGTTTAAAAGGCTGGAAAAAGTTCAGGTCTTCCTGACTTTTCCTCAGCAGACCTTCTGGTTCACAGAAAACAGGAAATAAAATGTTAGTTTAACACTACGGATGAACCGATACCGATATCGGCTCAATACCAAGCATGTGTACTCGTACTTGGTATTGATAAGTGTACCGATACCACAACCGATACCACAATAGTCAAGCCAGCACAGATGTGTTTGATGACATGCTTTAGACATGTTTTTAAAAGAAATAAATGCCTTGAATGGTAAAATGTGACATTTTTTGTTCCACTAAAAGCCAGATCTTTGTTAAAAACCACACATTTATAGTTGTATTGAGGTAAAATGTGCCAAATCAGAATAAAACTTGTTTAAGTTGTTAGATCTGTAATGTTGTTATATTTGTATTGGTGAGGTAACTTTAGAAAGAATGGGTCATTTATTACAACCTAATAAAATCTTACACAGTTATAACAGTAATAATAACTATAGTCAATAATGTTCACATAAACACATCTGGTATTGGCAGATATTCATGTTTCAGATATCCCAGAACTCCCAAAAAGTGGATCGATGCCTCCCTATTTAACACAGTTCTCTTTGTCAATGTACAGCAGGTTGGTTGTGCATGTTTAAATGACAACAGATAAATGGAGCTGAAAAAGCATCATGAAAGGTTAGAAATGTTTACAGCATTGGAAATGTTGGGGGTGTCCATGTCTGGCCCTCGATCTACTATCCACATTTACCTGCTTCCTTCTACAACACTTCAATCAAGCGACTGAATTCCTTCACCTGCATGTTGTCCAGCTCTGCAGAGGGCTGTTACCAACACGCACGTTTGATTCCGGAGTGCTGGAGAAGGGATGCATCTGAAAGCTCAGGATGGTAGACCTGGAGGACCGGATCTGACACGCTTAGATAGGCCTCTGAAAACAGGGGAGGCTGGTTTTGATACAACACCGGGTGTTTTGAACCCTCACCGTGGGCGACTAAGCAAACAAGCTCCATGTGTACCAGTATGGAACCAGTATAGGACCAGCATAGGACCATTTTACTGTGAGACGTTCAGTAATTCTTCCGGATTATCCCATTGTGTTCTGATGCCGTCATTTTTCAGACGTTCCCTGAAAGTTATCACATGAACTGGACCTGGACTCTGAGTCGGGATGTGTGGACGGGTCACTAACAGACTGCTTCTCCTTCAGCTGAAGATGTTCTTCGAGGAACATTTACATCAGGACGATGAGATCCGCTACATCCTGGACGGCCGGGCCTACTTCGACGTCAGGGACAAGGAGGACCGCTGGATCCGGATCGCCATGAGGAAGGGAGACCTGATCACGCTGCCGGCGGGGATCTACCACCGCTTCACGCTGGACGAGACGGTACGTCTGAAGGTTCATCTCACGTTTAGCGTTGAGACTTGGGATGGGTGATACCAGAGCGTTTCCTGTCGATATACCATGAGTTTATGGTACTTTTACTCCTACACTGATACAGATTATGTATTAATACATTTATTGCTAGAGAAAAGTAGAATACATATAACCCTCCGTAGACCCAAACCTTTAAGGGATTCCTGTGTAACTTTGGGAGGGATTTGGGTCATGTCCCAGCTGATCAGAACCTGGTTGGATCTCCACAGAACTACACTAAAGCCATGCGGCTGTTTGTGGGCGAGCCGGTGTGGAAGGCGTACAACCGGCCGGCCGACGACCTGGACATCCGGCAGAACTACGTGGCTTCCCTGCAGGGGTCCTGAGTAAAACACTGAAACTAGAAGCTGCAGGTTGACGTGTTGGATTAAAAACCGCTGGTTTAGAGACTAAGAGGATGTTTTAGTGGCAGAATCCATGATGCAGCTTCTCTTTAGTTTCACAGATGAAGTTAACACATTTTATACGACTTGGAGCACAGGAAGGTACTTTTTACACCTGACTCTGCACATTAATACTAATCTCCTTTCACAAGACAAGCTAAGCTGGATATAAGAAGTATTTACACCCTGTTAAAACTTCCAGACGCCTGTAATCTGCAGGCGGGCTACATGTGTGGACGCCGTTAAACCAATACGTTAACGAAGCTCAGAGATCCTCTGTTGGATTTCGGGCTAGATGGCTCCAGAAATTTTACTTTCTTCTGATGAACTCGGCCTTTTGTTGATCTGGATGTTTGTTGTGGTGAAAGGTGGTAGAACTCCTCGCTGCTGATGTGATGCCAGCGATCTGCTTTCCGATCCGATAAGTAAAGCCGCTGATGACGGCGACAGACGGAGGAAACAGAAGCAGACAGACAGGGAGGCGGTACGGAGACGTTAAGGAAGGCGGGACGCAACTTCTCTCTAGACGTGATGCAGTTTCCAGAGTTTAGATCTGAGTCAAATAAACAGATTCAGTTTTTCAGATGGACTCGGGGGGTCAAAGCATCCAGCTTACAACGTAGTCTCAGGACCGAAAACTTCAGTTCCGATCTGTCAAAGCGGTTTTCCGTTTGGGTTTGTGGTGGAAAAGTTCCACCTTGGTCTCATCAGACCTGAAGACGCTTTGGCTCACTGGAGCCTTCGGTCTTGGCGGCTGGACCAACCAGGAGCGTCTCGACTGGCCAGGTGTAGCATCCTTCTGGAACGTTTCTATCAAAGCTACTAACACAACGATGGTGTCCCACAGGGCTCAGTTCTGGCCTTCTGTACTTTTCAACATTTCCAGGATTATTATTAAAAGATGGTTTGATTTTTACATGAGATTAGGGGGTGTAAATACTTTTTATCACCATTCTGCCTATTAAAAAAAAAAAAGTGCAAGTCTAAGCTGGAAGTTTCTCCTTCTGTACTGGTGCCTTTCCGACTGATTGTTGCATCTAGAAATAAAACTGCTGCTAATTTCTGTCTGTTTGGATTCTTTAAATCATCATTTCAGTGATCCAGGCAGGTGGGTTTTAAAAGAGCAGATTTATTCTGGGCAAAACATTTTAATATACATAAATAGGATCTGCACGGCGTGTAAAACAGAAGGAAAAAAAAAAATCACCAATAAACGACAAAAATCAACCAGAAAGTAAATGTGCCTGCGATGCAGCTTTGGATGGCGAATAGTTTCCCTGTTTAGTGGACAAACGGATGCAATCTGAGGGCTCAGCAGCGATCAGTCAAGTGGTTTCTGTTTAGTCCAGGTCCATGTAATGACGCTGAAGCTCAGGATAATGCCCACGGCGGGTCGTGCACGGCTACGCGGTCGCGTCGACTGGAATTCCTCTGCTGAAATCCAGCAGCTTGGGGGCCTTTCTGGGGAGTTTGCGCTGCCTGTCTGCAAAGTATGAAGCTAAAACTCAGCAGAAATCCTGGAAACGAGGGTTGTGTTTCCTGGCAGGAGGCCTTCATATCGCTCCTCCTGCAAGGAAGAGGTCATGTGATAAAATACTGAGATGCACGGCGCAGAAAAGACCTCCAACACTAACAGCTGATGTCCCTTTTAATCACAAGTCATGTGATAAATGCAACAGAAGGAAGATAAAGTATCCGAGTATCATCCCTCCAGACTGCAGACTTGCATATTAATAAACAAACGGCGTGAAGTTGATGAGAAATCCAGAGTTTGGAGGCTCAACGTGCAGCCGGAGAGGTTCTGCCTCCGCGGACAACGTGACGTAAAACGACTCGGATCGGCTGCTGAACAGATCACGTGCTTCCTGCTCAGACTCACAGATTTAGTTTTAAACACAACCAGGAAAGTTTTCCAGGATTTCTACTCAGCTGCTGTTTCATACTTGGAACACACAAAACTTTTAACTGCTTCGTGTCCGATTCCCGTCGCCTCGTCCAGGACATCATGGAGCGGATTTTATCCGGTGGTTACGACAAGACAATCACTGTTCTGGCTCTTTAAACGCACTAAACTGAGCAGGAAGCATTCGCTGTTTCATCTCACAGGAGCAGCGTCTGCTTCCTCTTTCCTGACGGGGTCCGAGTCCCGTCACGCCAACGGGAGTGCCGCGGCGCCGCTTCGTCCTCTCCCAGTTCCCGTCCTGCCTCTTAGACCAGCTTGAGGCACTGGGTGTTGAAGCTGTCGCCCTCCCGGCAGGCCACGGACTCCAGCAGCGCCTGCTTCTTCTGCGTGCTACGCGACGACTCCAGCTCGTACATGGTGGTCAGGTTGAAGAGGACGCTCTCGTGGAGGTACAGGGTGGGGTCCTGTTGGACCAGGCCCTCCAGCTGGCCCAGGGACTCCTTCAGCCGGCCCAGATAGAGCAGGCAAACGGCTGCGTTGTTGTTGGCCTGCGACACAAAGAGGAGGTCAGAAACCAGCGACCAGGATCATGTGTCATTCAGATAAACATTTGTTTACGTCTTTAAACACAAACACTGACTGGTAAACAATAAATACTTACTGATGATAAAAAATGTCAATCGGTGAATTAAATACGAATAAGACAAATTTTCATCACATTTATATTAAATTAATCAAATTTCTTAAACTGAAAGATCATTGTGATGAAGAAGCTGCTGTAGAGCAGCATCATCTTCATCACATACCAGTAATATACATCATCTTCATCACATACCAGTAATATACATCATCTTCATCTTCATCACGTACCAGTAATATACATCATCTTCATCTTCATCACATACCAGTAATATACATCATCTTCATCTTCATCACATACCAGTAATATACATCATCTTCATCTTCATCACGTACCAGTAATATACATCATCTTCATCTTCATCACATACCAGTAATATACATCATCTTCATCACATACCAGTAATATACATCATCATCTTCATCACATACCAGTAATATACATCATCATCTTCATCACATACCAGTAATATACATCATCATCTTCATCACATACCAGTAATATACATCATCATCTTCATCACATACCAGTAATATACATCATCATCTTCATCACATACCAGTAATATACATCATCTTCATCTTCATCACATACCAGTCTGAAAGGTGTTTTCCAATCAAACCAGTTCAAACACAGTAAAAACAATAAACAACAATAGAAATAATAAAACACAAAGCGTCAGAGTGTGTCCAGGTACGAGTCTGGACTCCAGACTGGGTCAGTAAGAATGCTCTGGTTCCGGTCCAGCCTCAGAGGAAGTCCGGTCTCCTGGTTGGTTGGGGTTCCGTTGGGTTCCGTTGGGGTACAGTTTGGGTTCTGTTTGGGTTCCGTTGGGGGTTACATTTGGGGGGGTTCCGTTTAAGTTTCTTTGGGGGTTCTGTTTGGGGTTCCCTTTGGGTTCCGTCTAGGACCGTTGGGGTTCCGTTGAGGTTCCGTCTGGGTTTGGTTGGGGATCTGTCTGGGTTCCGTCTATGTTCCCTTTGGGATTCTGTCTGGGTTCCGTAGTGACATTAGATTCAATAAATACGCTCGGCTGAACCTTTAAGGACAATAAAATCTTATAAAATGGATTCCAACGGGAAGTCGGCAGCCAGCCGAGCGAAGGCAGAACGGCGGTCCAGGTCTGCAGCTGGAATCCAGAATTCTGGGATCACCCAGGAAAATGGACGCAGTTTTGTCCTCATTCATGTGGAGGAATCTGTGGTGGAACCACTGGTTTCTGTGAGTAATGTCTGCATCACCACGTCCTGGTGGCACTGGGAGGGAATGGCGTCTGCGTAACGGTGAAGGCGCGCCTGGCAACGACAGAACCAAGCAGCAACATGTGATGCCAGGATGAAAGCGGGCCGAGTCCAGAACCTTGTGGAGCGCCACAAACCCGACAAGCCAAAGGGGAGGAGCAACATCATCACAAAGATGCAATGTCCTCCTCCTGTTCCTATCCGGACTTCATAATAATTACTATCGTTAATTTGAACTAATTGTTTTATTTATGTTGTTATTGTTTAAAATAAATAAAGCCAAAAATTCTGATTGAAAACAGATGGAAACCCCCAGGCTGCTTCACACAACTCATTTTTTTGCCTACAGTTCTCAGAAGTGAAGCGGAGGCCACGTTTTACACCAGCAGAGGTACCGAGCTTCCCAATCGTACTGATTTAGACTCCTATCACCGTATTGATTCCAGAGTATTGATCGACACCGATCCCATACTGCTTCAGTTAACTGCTTCATCGGACCTGTTTCCTCTGATCTTCAGTCCAGTTCCTTGGTCATGTGGCCGCCACCTTTTCTGGCATCTTAACACCCCTGTTTCCATGGAGACCAGTTCTGATGAGGCTTCAGGTCTGCGTATCAGCTGCAGGTCCAGATGCATCTCTCAGGTCCTGGTTCTGGTCTTGGCTGGGTTTTAGTCCGGACTCTTCTGTCCGGTTTCTGGCGGCGTGACGTCTCCAGCTGTGTGCGGATCACCTTGTTGCTGCTAAAACCCGGTTTCTGTCTGATAAGATCTGTTTTTCATGCATGATGCGTCTCTGTGAAGCTCGTCTGTCCCGTCGCTGCTTCATCCGTTCAGTTTGGAGCTTTTTACGCTTTTTTTCAGCTTAGTTTTTTACTGTAAACTGGAACAAATAGGCTGGAAATGAGCAAAAATGTAAAAAAAAACAAAAAAAAACAACAAATGTTGACCTTTAACCAAACAGGAGACCCATTGATGAAGAGCATTTTAAAAGATTACAGCAGAGTCTTCCTGCTGAAGGGTAGAAGATAAAGAAACAAGGACTGGATCAGGACTTTCAACCACAGACTGTACATAGAAAGATGAAGCTAAGTCACGTTGTTAACCGGCTAAAAACCGCGGTTGTTCTACGTTCTTCTGACATGAAGCGGGAGATCGGGTACCTGTCAATCAAAAGGACACGCCCTTAATTATGCCGAACTTTGAGATTAAATTATTTTTAAACTGTCGAGTTAGAAAAAAATTCACTCCCCTCACAGTTGTCATGAAGGTAAACCTGACCTTTTAAACCTAAAATGGATTTTAGAACCAGACTGTAAACATGTTTATTCCTGCTGTAAACATGTTTATTTCTGCTGTGAAGCTGGTCTTTTTAACATGGGAGTCTATGGGGATTTGCTCTGTTTTGCAGCACCTAGTGGATGAAGGGGGAACTGCAGTTTTATGCACTTCCACATAGGCTTCCCTTTTAACCGCCGGAGGCTCAGTCCATCTTTCATATACGATCTATGGTTCAGCTCATATCTTCCCATACAGCCAATTCAGACATTTCAGGGAATAAATGTAACAGAACTTTAGTCCAACTCTCTTCCTGTCCTGCAGGTTAATCCACACACAGTGTCATCGTGTGACTGATGTTCTGCTACTTACAACCGGGTTCTTTGGGTCCATTTTCAACACTTCGATGAAGGAGGCGTGAGCTTCAGCGTAGTTGTTCTGACTGAGGTAGACGAAGGCCCTGCAAACAACATGCACACACAGATGAACACACAGCTGATATCAGTCTGCTACAGGAAGACATGAAGGTCATTAGAGTGAAGAACGTCTGGTGTTCACAGTCTGAAGACGTTTCAGGTGTTATTTGGTTTTTACAGGTGGATTCCATGAAGCACCTGGTGGTTACAGTCATGCCTAATGAAGCGTTTACTGTCACCTGCTGGCCAGCTGACCACACTACACACATCTGCAGGATTAACCTGCAAGAAATCTGCAGAAGGAAGATTTTTCTTTGTCCTCCTGCAGAAAGAACCCAGAAACACGACTAAAGCCTAAAACCAGAAACACACTGCAGTGTTTTTACATAAAAACCTCCGTCCGCAGAGGTGTAGTAAACAACCTGAACGTGGCGACAACTAACTGTACTCTGGGTACGAGTGGTGCGCGCTCGCCTCATTATTTTCCAAAGCATCTGTATTGACAATCCAAAGGTGGCGGCTGTCAGACATGACCACCCCTCCTCTGCTAAAGCGCTCAGTGCTCAAGTCCTGTGACAGCCGATCTCATTACAGCTGTCTGAAGCAGCTCAGAGACAACAGAGGAGGAATTATCTCTCCGCTCTGCAGCTACAGGCTCTTCATTCTCACAGCTGGTCCAAAACCAGCGATGGCGATGGTTTCTGGTTTATGTTGATGCTGTACCACAGTTTATTTCTACAGGTTGTCCCTTTAGACAAGATGTTGCGTCAAGCAGGTCAACAGAAAACTCCTGCCCGGATGCACACATTATGAACTTTATATGTTCATTTATTTTATTCTAAATTATTTTCAAATATAAAAATTTAAATTTGAGGGACTGTCCGGAAATTATTTTTATTTCTATTGAGTTTTTAGGAAAAACAAAGAAATTTACAACAGGAAAGAAAAATAATAGAAAAAAAAACATTTATATGATAAGAGTAAAAATAAATATGTACATTAAGAATTTAGAAAAAGCTAAAAAAATTAAAAATAAATAAATAAATAAATAAGATGAAAGTTATTATTAATAATAATAATAATAATATTATTATTAATAATAACAATAATAATAATAAAATGAGACATCCATGAGGGCGTAAAAGGCCTCAAGAGAAAGATTGCGGGATTTAGACAAATAAATCTGATGAAACATATGACTGATTTAAAACATGTGCACATATAGATGGGAATGTTGGTGTGTCATGGATCACAGAACGATCACAGAGCGTCATTCAGCTGCAGAATAAAAGCAGATCCATGTCGGGTTATATCTGTCCTGATTGTGAGCGGAGCCGTGGATCTTTTCCAGCTTTAAGACGTCCCGATGCTGCTGGAAACGAGGAGGCAGCGCAGCACCTGTCCACCATGCTGCTCGTTCAGCCAGAGGAAGGTTAAAAAAAAGCCTTTTCTTTTAGGAGTCTGGAGGAATCTCAGTTTCTGTGATTGTGGACCGGTTTGGAAAACCTCCTTCTGGAACTAAACCAGGACACGTTGCAGCCGACATCTTGCTTCATCTGGTCGACCTGGACTTGGACCGTTAGGAGTTAAAGCATGTAGACACGTGTCTGTGGTTTTTTTTTTTTACTGTCTTCAACGTGCACGTTGACCTGTCCTCCTAACAGACCTCTCCTCTGTCCAGTCCAGCTGTCCGACTCTCCCGTTGTCTGCTCTCACTCGGAACCGTTCGCTGAAGGAAAACAAATCACCGTCATCAATCTGCCGCCGCAGCGTCCAGATTCTGGATCCTGCAGGGATTTGCTCCAGCTAATGAGGCTGGATTGACTTCGCTGCACTGCAGAGGGGTTTGGGGTGGGGTGGGGGGTCGGGAAGGGGCTCAGAGTCACCAGGGATCATCTGTAAGGTCTGCACCACCCACTGGGCCTGCAGCGTTGGGGGTCTGCTCAGCCAGATCAGAGAACTAGTTAAAAACAGGCTCCGTCTTCGTGTCTGTAACGTCCTGGTCCAAGGGTGGAGCCTGAAGGCATCGTTTCCAGCGCCAACGCCATCAGAGACAGGAGGAAGATATGTCTGATCATCTGTGTGGGCGGCTTTAGGTACGCGTAGATCTATGATAACACAGAGAGCGCCCCCATATGGACATGATACAAACTGCAGCGGCCCGCTCCATGACAACGGGCTTGTCTCGCTCCTAACCGCTGGGTCGGGTGATGAAGTGGAAACCTGCAAAAGCTCAGAGGAGCTGAAAGTTCCCACGCCGAGCACAGACTTTAAACGCAGCACGTGCACGTACCTGTTCATGAGCACGCATGTGGTGTGAGTGAGGTGGCTCCCTTTCACCTGGCAGGCTCTCTCCACATCCTGGAAGTATCTCTCAGCTGTCTTCACGTCTCCGATCTGCAGAAGAACCAAACAGCAGCATCAACGGCTGATTCCTGTGTGTGTGTGTGTGTGTGTGTGTGTGCGTGTGTGTGTGCGCGCGTGTGTGTGTGCGCGCGTGTGTGTGCGCGTGCGTGTGAGCTAGAATCGCAGCTTTGGGTAAAAATAGATTTATGTTGATAAAAATGTGATGAAGGAAAGAAAGACGACAGAATGAAGTCGTCTCTGCATCAGCAGCCGTCGTCCGTCTACTAGAGAAGCAGCGAGACGCTTTGTCCAGCGTGACCTCCTGACCTGTAGCGATGTGGAATTATCCAGAACTGCGTCTTTGTTTCAGATAAAACGCGGAGCCTGGAAACGAGACGCGTCTTCAGTTCGAAGTTGGACGAATGAACGTAAAGAACTGAAGCGAAGGAAACGTGAAGCTTCAGCAGCAGCTCGGAACGAACTTCAGGAGAGATCAACGTTACTTTGCTGCAACTCTGAGGCCGTCTCGGTCTCCGTCCCCGTCTCGGTCTCCGTCCCCGTCTCAGTCTCAGTCTCCGTCCCCGTCTCAGTCTCCGTCTCGGTCTCCGTCCCCGTCTCGGTCTCCGTCCCCGTCTCAGTCTCAGTCTCCGTCCCCGTCTCGGTCTCGGTCTCCGTCCCCGTCTCGGTCCCCGTCTCGGTCCCCGTCTCGGTCTCCGTCCCCGTCTCGGTCTCCGTCCCCGTCTCCGTCCCCGTCTCGGTCTCCGTCTCCGTCTCGGTCTCCGTCTCGGTCTCCGTCCCCGTCTCGGTCTCCGTCTCGGTCTCCGTCCCCGTCTCGGTCTCCGTCTCGGTCTCCGTCTCGGTCTCCGTCCCCGTCTCCGTCCCCGTCTCCGTCTCGGTCCCCGTCTCGGTCTCCGTCTCGGTCTCCGTCCCCGTCTCCGTCTCCGTCCCCGTCTCCGTCTCGGTCTCCGTCCCCGTCTCGGTCTCCCGTCTCTGTCTTGGTCTCCGTCTCCGTGTTGGTCTCCATCTCCGTCTCCATCTCCGTCTTGGTCTCCGTCTCGGTCTCCGTCCCCGTCTCGGTCTCCGTCTCCGTCCCCGTCTCGGTCTCAGTCTCAGTCTCAGTCTCGGTCTCCGTCCCCGTCTCGGTCTCCGTCCCCGTCTCGGTCTCCGTCTCGGTCTCCGTCCCCGTCTCGGTTTCCGCCCCCGTCTCGGTTTCCGCCCCCGTCTCGGTCTCCGTCTCGGTCCCCGTCTCGGTCTCCGTCTCGGTCTCCGTCCCCGTGTCGGTCTCCGTCCCCGTCTCGGTCTCCATCCCCGTCTCGGTCTCCATCCCCGTCTTGGTCTCCCGTCTCTGTCTTGGTCTCCGTGTTGGTCTCCATCTCCGTCTCCATCTCCGTCTTGGTCTCCGTCTCGGTCTCCGTCCCCGTCTCGGTCTCCGTCTCGGTCTCCGTCCCCGTCTCGGTCTCCGTCTCGGTCTCCGTCCCCGTCTCGGTCTCGGTCCCCGTCTCGGTCTCCGTCCCCGTCTCGGTCTCCGTCTCCGTCCCCGTCTCGGTCTCCGTCCCCGTCTCAGTCTCCATCCCCGTCTTGGTCTCCCGTCTCTGTCTTGGTCTCCATCTCCGTGTTGGTCTCCGTCTCCGTGTTGGTCTCCATCTCCGTCTTGGTCTCCGTCTCCTCTTGGTCTCCGTCTCCGTCTTGGTTTCGGTCTCCGTCTCCATCTCCATCTTCGTCTCTATCTTGGTCTCGGTCCCCGTCTCCGTCTTGGTCTCGGTCTCGGTCTCCGTCTCCGTCTTGGTCTCGGTCTCCGTCTCCGTCTTGGTCTCGGTCTCGGTCTCCGTCCCCGTCTCGGTCTCCGTCTTGGTCCCCGTCTCGGTCTCCGTCTCGGTCTCCGTCTTGGTCCCCGTCTCGGTCTCCGTCTCGGTCTCAGTCTCCATCCCCGTCTTGGTCTCCCGTCTCTGTCTTGGTCTCCGTCTCCGTCTTGGTCTCCGTCTCCGTCTTGGTCTCCATCTCCGTCTTGGTCTCCGTCTCCGTCTTGGTCTCCGTCTCCGTGTTGGTCTCCATCTCCGTCTTGGTCTCCGTCTCCTCTTGGTCTCCGTCTCCGTCTTGGTTTCGGTCTCCGTCTCCATCTCCATCTTCGTCTCTATCTTGGTCTCGGTCTCGGTCTCCGTCTCCGTCTTGGTCTCGGTCTCCGTCCCGGTCTTGGTCTCGGTCTCCGTCCCCGTCTCGGTCTCCGTCCCCGTCTCGGTCTCCGTCCCCGTCTCGGTCTCGGTCCCCGTCTCCGTCTTGGTCCCCGTCTCCGTCTCCGTCTTGGTCTCCGTCTTGGTCTCCGTCTCCGTCTTGGTCTCCGTCTCGGTCTCCGTCTCCGTCTCGGTCCCCGTCTCCGTCTCGGTCCCCGTCTCCGTCTCGGTCTCCGTCCCCGTCTCGGTCTCCGTCTCCGTCTTGGTCTCCGTCTCAAATATTTTTACCACAACGTTCAGTTTGTTTTATTTTGCTTTAAATATTTATTTTGTTGTTTTTATAAAGTCATAGAAACGCTGCTTTATTCTCTTTTTTAGGATTATTTAATCTGTTAGAACACTTTCAGTGTTTTTATGGTTGGGATTTCTCCACGACGAGGAGACGTCTGCCGGCGTGGCGATGTCCTTGTCTGGGATGGGCGGGGGGGGGGGGGGTCTGCACGGTAAGCCGACAGTTGGCGATTCTGTAGTCACTGTTTGCTTTATGTGGACGAGTGTGAGACAGTGTGTGTGACGGCTTGTTGTTCATGAGTTTTGAACCTGTTGTTATTGCGCAACACTGCTGCCTGGAATAAAAAGTTCGGTAGAATAAAGACGTGGCAGGAAACATGACGAACCCGCAGATCGTTTATTCTGTTATCTTGTTTCTACTTCCTGTAGGATCGGCTCCGCTTACGACCTTCTTGGCAGTCGTTTCTTTCCTACTGGTTCGTGCTGCACGACGACGTGTTGCTGCCGTGGAGCTTATAAATACCGACGCTCCGTGAAGTGTACCATGTGTCTCTGCGTCCACACGCTGCTGTGACAGAACACCGTTCCATCTCAGCACGTCAGCCTCTAACAAACCTCTAGTTTCTACATGTTCTACGTGTTCATGTGCAGACCTGCAAGAAGATGCGTCCGATTCCACTGAGCAGCTGCACGCTCTGCTGGGGTTCGTACTGGATGATGGAGTGGTACGTCTCCACCGCCAGAACGTAGTCCTGAGGACAAACCAGAGAGGGACAAACAGCTTTAAGAGAGGAGGAGGTGAATAAAGGAGCGTGTGAGGGATGAGGTGAAAGAGGAGACGAGTGTGAGACAGGTGGAGGGCGAGCGGGGTGGAAATGAGCAGGGTTTGGAGGATGGAGAGAGAGAGGGGGCATTAATCAAACGTGGAGTATTAGCAGGGCGACGTGACCCTCCTCCCCCCTCCACGCCGAGCCGCTACACATCGCTCACACGGTGACTGAATGCTGAGCGCCGCGACAGAGAGGTCAGACGGGGGTGTACTGGAAGCGAGCGCAGGACACGAGCACGTGCACCCAACATGGCCACGCATGTTGATGCTGCGGTGCTTAGAAAACGTTCAATAAACTGGATTTAAAGCTGCCAGAACCAGAAAACCAGACCTGAAGCAGGGTGGGAACGTTTACGGTGCTGCAGGATGCTGAGCAGGATGACATCACCAGGTTTATCAAACAGGGCTGTACATTTTATATATATATATATATATATATATATATATATATATATATATATATATATATATATGAGAGATATAGATATAAATATATATATATATATATATATATCTATATGTATATATAGATAGATAGAGATATATATCTATCTATATATCTATATCTATCTATCTATCTAGATAGATAGATAGATATATCTATAGATATATATATATAGATATAGATATATATAGATATAGATATATATATATATAGAGAGAGAGAGAGATAGATAGATGTGTGTAAACAAAAATAAGTTTTAAATATATAAATGAAAAAGATTAAATTCAGAATTATCACAAATAGTAAATTACACTTGTATACACTTTTATAAATATATAATATTTTAAATTAAAATATTTATAATAAAATATTAAATAATGTAAATAAAATGTACAAAATTTACTAAATCTGATTGAAATGAAAAAATGTGTAAAAAAATATTTTAAAAAAAGAGTAAAAATATAATTGAAAATTCTGTTATTTTTCTTCAGAAATGTTGGTAGTTCATAATATTTTGCAAAAGTATTGTTTATTCAGTGTCACATATTTCAGGCTTTTCGACCAGAGAAGAACCAGTGCTGGTACTGGAGCCAGTACTGAGGTGGTTCAGCTCCGGTGTGGTGAAGGACTGGTTTTGGTTTCGACTGAAGGAGTCGGGTCGGTGCTGCGTCGTCGTCCTTTTTCTGATCTGCAGAAATCTTTTGTAAAATTTGTTAAACTAATAATATTATTGTTATTATTCCATCACTATAAGTGATTATTTTAATCTTACAGATTATGAGAGAATGAAGACACATTGCATAAACCAAGTTGTTCTGTTATTATTTGGTAGGATTATATCTAAGTTTATGCTTCTACCCACTCCTTTTGAACCATTTGTCATTTGCTTTATTTCTTTTTTTATATTTGTCATTATGTTAAAAAAAAAAACTTTCTAAACAAAAATAAATAAATAAACAAAACCCAAACTTTCAACGCTCATATTTTGGCCAGGTAACCCCAGTAACGGTGGCTCTTTGACCAGCTGCTGATGCACGCAACGTGAAGCGGTTCCAAATTCTGGCCCAGCAAAGAGTTGGTGCCAGGATAGAACCGGTTTTGAGAACCAGGTGCTTATGCAGTCGAAAGCCAAAGAACCGGTGCTAAATCTGGTTCTGATTTTGAACCAGCTCTGGAACCAGCTCGGTCGAAAAGCCCCCATTGATCACATATTTATTACTTGTTTGCACTAAAACAAAAAGATAAATGTGAAGTTTGAGTCATTTATAGGTTACTATGCTGTTATTTTACTGGCTAGGCTCCCTGGAGACCAGATTGTTCTGGACTCTGCAATAAAACATAAACCAACAGTTTTGGTTTAAGAGGTAAAAATGACTCTACAGGGGGTGGGTGGGTTAGGCGTCACAACATCCTGAAATATTTAGACTTATATTTCAGCTGAAGTTGCAGCGTTTGGTCTCTACAGCAGCCTGGATAATTCAGATGTGCTAAAAACCTAAAACGTTCTAACTAAATAACACAAAGTGCTGCAACGACGGAGGAAGAAAACAAGTCTGAGCTGCAGAAAACAAACAGATGTGAAGACTGACCCAACATGTCAGGCTGAAACGATCCAGAATGTTGATGCTAGGAAACGTGACAGTACAGGCACGCCTGAAGAGGATGTTTCATGGCTACAGCATCATATGTTGCCATGACAACACGCCAGTGACAGCAGCGGTGGATGGGAGTAAGTAAAAACATCAACTTTTCTTCACGTTCAAGCTGGTTGAAACAGTATGAAGGTAATGAATTCTCACTGTTTTCTCACATGGAAGAACATTTTCCACCTGCAGCAACAGAACAGCTGATTAAACTGGACCGGACTGGAACATCCTGCTGGTGACGCTGGGACGATGCAAGGAGGCATCGTCCAGTTCATGACGAGGACTTTATTCTAATCTGGTTTTTTTACTTGATTAGAAGAACTGATTCCAAAACTCCAGGACAGGTTTTGTTCTTGGATTCACCACAAACATGTTTTACTGAAAGCATGCCAGCATCATCTTTGTGTTTTAACCTCTTTAACAATAATAATGGTGAATCTTGGAAGCCAATAAATTATTTGTAATCTTGTCAAGAAAGTTGAAAAATATTGGAATTATTGCATGAATCTGCATGTAGAAGCTGAACCTTTTCCTCCCAGTCAGCCTGCAGACGGGATGTTTTCAGCCTCAGCTGTCAGATTAAAAGGCTAAAATGATGTAAAAACGGATTTATCAGCATATAGTTATTCCTGCTACTATCTACCTGCTATCCTCACTGCAGCACCTCCACCTCAGCTGCATCCCAAACGTCTTCTTGGCTTTATTCCAGCCATAGAGGATCATTATTTTCCTGCTTTTCTCATCACTTGTTGATCTTTGGCTGCTCCTGATTGGACGTTACCGTCAGTTTAAGCTCTCTGATTGGTGGAAAGTCTGACAGGAAGTGTCTTCATCATCATGTCCAGGTGGAAATAGAGGTCTCTTAGCAACATGGTAGTGATGGTGATGAAGATGTGATAAATAATGGTGGATTTACCATCTAGAGTCTCTGAATAAACACTACATGTTGTGTCTGGATTGTAAACCTCCTGGATGGGATGTAAGGGCTTCTATAGATCACCTGAAGGGTCAGATGTCCGTCATGTTTACGATAAATGTACAAAGTGACTCGTAGAAGGAAAAAATAGAAATCTAGATGATTTTACTCGGGCCGGAGGGAAACCATCACGCTACATTAAGAATGTCTAAAGTTCTAGTCTTTCTAATGGAGACATTTTAATGTGTTTGTTAAATGAGGAGTTAGCGTGACTTCTATCTTTTTTTTTTTTTCCTTTCTTTCTCTTTTGTTGTCCTGGTGTATGTATCAGATGTGTATGATAATACTGAGTATGATCAGTTATGCACCCCATGACTTCTTCTGATACTGTCATTGTCTTTCAATGTTTCAAATTTGTACTTGGAAAAAATGATAAATAAATTATACATTAGAAAAAAGGAGTTAGCACGACTTTTTAGTTACAATGGCTGAATTTATTTATGCATTTTGATGCATCATTGTTGACTTTGGTTCCTAATCCAGAAAAGGGGGGACAGATTCATGGTTCTTGCCTCAGGCAGAGGAGTTTAAGTAGTGTTTATTCAGGAGTCTCTGAATAAACACTACATGTAGTATCTGGATTTTAAACACTTAGAAAATATCTGTAGACTAAAGAATAAGCATCAGCGTTCCTGAGACACTGTTTATAGTATAAATGATGCTGTTCAGGAGGAGATTTAAGGGTTAAATGTGAGACTGAGCTCAACCTGCTGGAAAAGGGTGTAATACCGACTCTCACCACTAGATGACACTGTGTTTCTGTCCACCGCCTGAACCCACCTCCCCTCCTCTTTGCTCGCTCTCTCACTGACCAAGAATCCAATTAGTGGTCAGTCTGTGGGGATTTCACTGTGAATCCTCCACCAGCCTGGCATCAGAGATCTCTGACACACACACACACACACACACACACACAGCGACACACAAGCGTGGGCTGACAAACACACACATACACCTACCTTCATCAGCAGCAGGCAGTTGGCTATGGAGTACATGACCCGACTGAGACGAGACCTCCACAGCTTTAGAGATGCTATAAACAGGAAGAGAAGAAGAAGACAGGCAGGAAAAAGAGGCTCAGAGACTATTTTCACTCCACCTGCTTGTGTTTCCACACTCTCATTACAACCCGCCGTACACCTGGGTTATTTTAAGCCGAGATGTTGAGGAAGACACTGCGGCACACTCCGTTTTCCTCTTCCTCTCCTGTGGAAGAGCCTGTTACTATTCATCACGGCGCATTTGGCTGTGTGTTAGAGCAGGAGGAAGAGGAGCTGATCACTCAGTTTGGTTGGGATGTGTGGGAGCGAAGCGCGGCGTGATTGACTCGACTGCCGCTTGTCTCTGCGGGCGGAGGAAGGACACTCCATCGCGAGCTAGCTCCTCATACATGCCTCGTTTTCCAAAAATACTAACAGCTCATAATGCACGTTTTGCATGAGTACGGGGTGTTGTACACCGGGTCTGTCTGTCGGCCCATTTCCATGGCCCAGCAGTGCAGATGCGAGTGGATTGGTAGGATTGATCTGTATCGATCTGCTTGGCGTGAAGAGCTGGAGAGAGCATTTGATATTCAGCGAGCGTACTGGAGCAGTGAGGTGCTAAACACTTTTTAGAGCACCGCATTGGTGTGCGGTTGAGGCCGAGTGTGTATGTGTGGCTGAGCTGCGTATGCTGCAGTCCTGCACCAGGTGTGCATCTGCCTCAGTGTGTGTGTTAACCACCAAGGCCCGTGACCTCACTCTCCTCCCACGGAGTGATGCAGTCTGGGACTGCGGCCAGGTCTGTAGCCACAAGTCTGTCTGTGTGTGTGTGTGTGTGTGTGTGTGTGTGTGTGTGCGTGCTTACCTTCCCTGTTCTCCTGTGTGAGGGTGATCATGCTGCCATCCTCGGCCAAGCCTTTCTCCAGGTTCTCCAGAATCTGTCGACATACGAGGATGAAACCTCAGCACGTCTGGATGCTGCTTATGTTGGGGAATATTTTACAGAGAGGACACGGCAGCCGATGGCTAACACAGCTTCAGTGTGGGACAAGGGAGGCCTCTCTTCAGAAGAAGCCCTCTGATTATATTGGCTCATCTCTGCAGCATTGCTTCTTTACATGGGAAGGCATGTCACAAGCTGCTAATTATACACTGTCCAAGCTGACCGCTGGTGACTGCTGTTGGTCGAGTTGCCATGTCTGCGACAGATATCATCTTTTACCAGGTGCAGAAGCTGAACTTGGATCAAATCTAACTTCCACACTTACGCAACTGGATGCACATTGTAAATAACCACAAGTAATTCCTAAAGGTAATATTTTATTTTAGCACTTGCTGCTGTTAACGTTCCGTCAACGCTTTTATTTTGAAGGTACTTCCGCCCATCAGTTGTGGTGGTGCGAGCACACTTACCGGCAACTATCTGATGGTAAAAATGTTACAGATTTCCAGAAAAACGTTTTCTTTTCTTTAGATGATTCGCAGCCCCCTTGTTAGAGGAACAAGGTATGTTTAATATGTTTATAACGGGACTATTGGGATGTTTATATTTTCACATAAATCAATTTTATGAGTTACTGCCAGATTTATATTTATTGTAAAGGATGTAAGAGTCGGATAGTTACTTAAATGCATTTTCTGTGTATTTCCCAGATCTTACGGTGAATTTGCAGGTTTACTGCCATTAAATCTAAAAAGTCATCAGTAAAGTCTCATCCTTGAGTCAGGGGTCTGCTACACAAATGGTGTATAGATGTGCACAATGTTAGACGGTAGCCAACGACTGTGTCCAACGACTGTGTCCAACGATGATCGCCAACGACGGTCGCCAACGACGGTCGCCAACGACGGTCTCCAACAACGGTTGCCAACGACGGTCGCTAACAATGGTCGCTAACGACAGTGGCTAACGACGGTCGCTAACGATGGTAGTTAAGGACGGTAACTAACAATGGTAGCTAAGGACGGTCGCTAAGGAGGGTCGCTAAGGACGGTCGTTAACGACAACTAATATTTTCACAGCACGGCAGAGTTTCTTCCTGGATGAAGGTGATGCTTCTGGAACAGAAAATGTGATAAATGCTATTCTAAAAGATTTTTCTGAGGTTGCAGGTGGATCGTAGCAGCCAGCAGAACTGTGTGAAGCCGGTTCATTTTGTGTATCTGCTTCTCCTGCACATCTCCATCATCATTAGGCGGTCAAAACGACCTTGTATGACACCAATGAAGAGCTGAAATACAGAAACTAAACCTCTCACTCCTTTATTCCAGGCATTACAGCTACTGTGTGTAATATTACAACTACTGCTAAGATACGAGACTGTAAACTTTACAGTACAGTGAAAACTTTGGCAGTTGTGAGCTAACACAGTTAGCAATTTCTGATCCTGGTTGTTCGATATCTATCAGGTTCATGTTTTTAAGGTAGTACTTGTGCATCAAGACTCCTGTGTGGATCTACAGTCACATCCACTTGTTCAACTTCCTGTTAACACAAATATCCAACACCAATCACAAGGCAGCATGTCGTCATGGTGAGAACGTTCGAATGAGGAAGATTTTAGGTTGTTGGTCTGGGTGTTTTCACACAACCATCTCCAGTGTTTCTAGTGAAGGTCTGAAGGGGAGAAAATATCCAGTTTAGAAAATGTACAGACTGGTTGAAGATGATGGAAAGGAAACAGGAAGTCCAATAAGCACTGGTTCCAACCAATACATGCAGAACATAAAAGGAGATTCTCATGGTGATGAGGTGGAACGGGAGATTCTAATGGTGATGAGGTGGAACGGGAGATTCTCATGGTGATGAGGTGGAACGGGAGATTCTCATGGTGATGAGGTGGAACGGGAGATTCTAATGGTGATGAGGTGGAACGGGAGATTCTCATGGTGATGAGGTGGAACGGGAGATTCTCATCATGATGTGGTGGAACGGGAGATTCTCATCATGATGTGGTGGAACGGGAGATTCTCATGGCGATGAGGTGGAACGGGAGATTCTCATCATGATGTGGTGGAACGGGAGATTCTCATCATGATGTGGTGGAACGGGAGATTCTCATCATGATGAGGTGGAACGGGAGATTCTCATCATGATGAGGTGGAACGGGAGATTCTCATCATGATGAGGTGGAACGGGAGATTCTCATGGTGATGAGGTGGAATGGGAGATTCTCATCATGATGAGGTGGAACGGGAGATTCTCATGGTGATGTGGTGGAACGGGAGATTCTCATCATGATGTGGTGGAACGGGAGATTCTCATCATGATGTGGTGGAACGGGAGATTCTCATCATGATGTGGTGGAACGGGAGATTCTCATGGTGATGAGGTGGAACGGGAGATTCTCATGGTGATGAGGTGGAACGGGAGATTCTCATCATGATGTGGTGGAACGGGAGATTCTCATCATGATGTGGTGGAACGGGAGATTCTCATGGCGATGAGGTGGAACGGGAGATTCTCATGGTGATGAGGTGGAACGGGAGATTCTCATCATGATGTGGTGGAACGGGAGATTCTCATGGTGATGAGGTGGAACGGGAGATTCTCATCATGATGTGGTGGAACGGGAGATTCTCATCATGATGAGGTGGAACGGGAGATTCTCATCATGATGAGGTGGAACGGGAGATTCTCATGGTGATGAGGTGGAACGGGAGATTCTCATCATGATGAGGTGGAACGGGAGATTCTCATGGTGATGTGGTGGAACGGGAGATTCTCATCATGATGAGGTGGAACGGGAGATTGTCATGGTGATGAGGTGGAACGGGAGATTCTCATCATGATGTGGTGGAACGGGAGATTCTCATTGTGATGAGGTGGAACGGGAGATTCTCATGGTGATGAGGTGGAACGGGAGATTCTCATCATGATGAGGTGGAACGGGAGATTCTCATGGTGATGAGGTGGAACGGGAGATTCTCATCATGATGAGGTGGAACGGGAGATTCTCATGGTGATGAGGTGGAACGGGAGATTCTCATGGTGATGAGGTGGAACGGGAGATTCTCATCATGATGTGGTGGAACGGGAGATTCTCATCATGATGAGGTGGAACGGGAGATTCTCATCATGATGAGGTGGAATGGGAGATTCTCATGGTGATGTGGTGGAACGGGAGATTCTCATCATGATGAGGTGGAACGGGAGATTCTCATGGTGATGTGGTGGAACGGGAGATTCTCATGGTGATGTGGTGGAACGGGAGATTCTCATGGTGATGTGGTGGAACGGGAGATTCTCATGGTGATGAGGTGGAACGGGAGATTCTCATCATGATGTGGTGGAACGGGAGATTCTCATGGTGATGAGAGGGAACGGGGGATTCTCATGGTGATGAGAGGGAACGGGGGATTCTCATGGCGATGAGGTGGAACGGGAGATTCTCATCATGATGAGTTGGAACGGGAGACTCTCATCATGATGAGTTGGAACGGGAGATTCTCATGGTGATGAGTTGGAACGGGAGATTCTCATGGTGATGAGGTGGAACGGGAGATTCTCATGGTGATGAGGTGGAACGGGAGATTCTCATAATGATGAGTTGGAACGGGAGATTCTCATCATGATGAGGTGGAACGGGAGATTCTCATCATGATGTGGTGGAACAGGAGATTCTCATCATGAGGTGGAACGGGAGATTCTCATTGTGATGAGGTGGAACGGGAGATTCTCATGGTGATGAGGTGGAACGGGAGATTCTCATTGTGATGAGGTGGAACGGGAGATTCTCATGGTGATGAGGTGGAACGGGAGATTCTCATTGTGATGAGGTGGAACAGGAGATTCTCATCATGATGAGGTGGAACGGGAGATTCTCATTGTGATGAGGTGGAACGGGAGATTCTCATGGTGATGAGGTGGAACGGGAGATTCTCATCATGATGTGGTGGAACAGGAGATTCTCATCATGATGAGGTGGAACGGGAGATTCTCATGATGATGAGGTGGAACGGGAGATTCTCATGGTGATGAGGTGGAACGGGAGATTCTCATGGTGATGAGGTGGAACGGGAGATTCTGCTGATGATGAGGTGGAACGGGAGATTCTCATGGTGATGAGGTGGAACGGGAGATTCTCATCATGATGTGGTGGAACGGGAGATTCTCATCATGATGAGGTGGAACGGGAGATTCTCATCATGATGAGGTGGAACGGGAGATTCTCATGGTGATGAGGTGGAACGGGAGATTCTCATCATGATGAGGTGGAACGGGAGATTCTCATTGTGATGAGGTGGAACGGGAGATTCTCATCATGATGAGGTGGAATGGGAGATTGTCATGGTGATGTGGTGGAACGGGAGATTCTCATCATGATGAGGTGGAACGGGAGATTCTCATCATGATGAGGTGGAACGGGAGATTCTCATCAGGATGTGGTAGAACGGGAGATTGTCATGGTGATGAGGTGGAACGGGAGATTATCATCATAACTAACCCTCAACTAACACAGTGGAGATGATAACGAGGACAATGAGGGTATGTTTGTACCTATTTCTGCACAGCAACAAACAACAAGTTCTTCCTTCATGTTTCAGACGTCGAACAGCCCATGTTGCGAATGTGGAAGTCGCTCATTGAGCTAATTCGCTGTGTGAACGGCTGACGTGCATGGAGCCTGTGTTGTGGTATTTGTGTGTCTACTAACAGCAAGGCAGACGGTTCTGAGGCTGTGCAGGCGGTCCAGAGCCTCCTGGGGTTTGGCCAGGTACTGGGGAAGCTCAGCATGCAGCAGCCGCATGGAGAATGGGACCATCGAGCCTGGAAGCAAACAAAACAAGGAAAGGATGGGTGGAGGGATGCCAGGAGAGAGGAGTAAAGATAAGAAGAAAACAGGAGAGGGAGGAAGAAAACGTACGAGGAAAAAGGGGACAAAAGGAAACAGGGTGGGATAAGAAAACAGCAGGGATGTGATGGGGAGAAAAGGCAGCGAGAGAAGAGACAGAGAGTGCAGAGATGAGAATATAAACCCATCCACCCACACACAGACTGTACACAGCCCTGGAGGCAGGAACCTACAGATGGCATTGAGCTACGTATGGCTGCTTATTAAACCCTCTCATCTCTCCCTCTCCGTGTGCTGCACAGCTCCATCACTCATCTCTCTCTGCCTCATCCCTCTGTCTCTGCCTCTACGTCTCACACACACACACACACACACACACACACACACACACACACACACACACACACACACACCCCTGAGCACAAGCCTGTGTTCAGGTGAGTCCCCAGGCTTTGATCAGGGTCTCTTTGATACTGTCATCTGATCTGAAACTCAGCTCGCTAGTCCATCTTTGGCTGCAGCTTCTGCCAGTCTGTGTGTCTCAATTTCTATCTCCATTCTCCATCAGCTCCTGCTTTCTATCTAACCCGTCTAGAGGACATGATGCAATGATACACTCTCCTCCATACATCAGTCAGGTAGAGAGTCATACCATTATATAGAATCTGATGAAAACGCCCCACATGGCATAAAGGTTTCTGAATAATTTATCTCTAAAAAGGAAGAAAAAAAAGCATCAGATTGTGCAGGGATCCAACTTTGGATTGTTAACTGCAAACTTCGTCAGGAGCTTCTGGAGGTGGGAAACAGCAGAACTCATGCAAACTGTGTGTAATCATGAGAAAAACGTTTTATGAGGGCGAGCGGAGGCCCTGCAGCGTCATCAGTAACCCCGTCCAGCAGGTGGATCAGCTGTTTTTAGCTCATTTATTTGCAGAGCAGTTTAAAGTTTTTAGGGAAATGTCCACTTTTTCCCCCCATTTCTGGCGTGTAGATCATCAATACGTAGAGATGAACTCATTTTAATGTCAGTCCCTCCAGGATTTTGCAGCATCTTTTGCATTTTTTGCAACTCCAAACATCTGATTTTCAGCAGATTTGTAAAAAGTTGCAACAAAAGTTGGGATAATTATCTGTGTTTTGCTTTTATTTTCCTGCGAAAGTGTCACAATTTCTATAGACTCTTTGGGACCAAATGCCGGCTGAGGCAGCAGAAGGTTGAAGCAGGAACACTTTAACTTTTATCAAAAATAAATCAACAAAAACAAACAGGACTTGGTCCAGGAATGGAAACATAACAGGCCATCAGAAACTTCTTCAAGGCGTTCTGAAGTGTTCAGCAAGAGCTACCATCCTGCAGGTTTTAGTGTTTCCCTGCTGCAACACGCCTGATCCAAATCAACGGCTAATTAACAGGCAGGTGCTGTGATTTGTCACTGTTTGTCGAGTGCTTTCACTTAATTTGTTCAAATCAAAATAAGTAACTAAATGTTCTGATATGTTACTGTTTTATTATAACTGATGTCATTATGATCGATGCATTTTAAGAAAGAAACATATTAAAAGATGGACGCTTTATCTTGTGAGTTAATAAGAAATGTTTTGCTACTGTCAGACTGTGTGAGAGGTAAAACTGAAAATGTTCTCAAAGTTCTCAGAGTTCATGTTTGGAGTGTCTAAGAAACCTGTCAGGAGGTGTTTAACAACGCAGTTCAATGTATTTGCAGCTGAATAAATCAATAAACACGTAGATGAACCAACAATACTGCCATCAGTTGTATCAAAGTAATGTACTGATTCTGTAGTGATCGATTTGGATCGATTTGTAGTGACTGAGCAGAGTAACCAATCAGACTTCACAGCCTGAATCTGCATAAGTTTAATAAAACTGTTGATGATGTTCTGGATCTTGGAAAATATTAAATAATTGATTATACAGTGAAAATAACTACATTGTTTTTCATTAGATGATTTGATATTTTGATTAGAAAACTTAATGAGTAACTTTAATGGATAATGTTTGTTTCTATTTCAAATTTTAATGAATAAATAACATTTTATTCATGTATTCAGGTTGTATCTGTTAAAGTTTGGCAGTTTTCTTCCTCTGTATGAAAGAGCCTCCTGGTAGTGGGAAGGATTTAGTGACACCTAGTGGTTCAGCTGCAGACTGCATGTAAATAAATAACTACTTTGTCTAATGAGTCACGTATTTAACACATTTACTACATATAAAACATAAACTGCATATTATTGCTGTGTTTGCTAAGATAAGTGAGTCTTGGCAGAATTATATGTTAAACTATGTATGACTCCATCTGCATTCACTTCATTTAAGTTATTGTTTATTATTAGAAGCAACTTTTCATGACAAATTAATAAGAGACAGAAATATGATTTCTTTTCGAGTCCTCGGTCGATTCTTATTCTTCATCAGAGTGTGAGAGCATGGGGCGGCCATGTCTTAAGGCGTTGACAGAGAGCGAATGTGGGTAAGAGACAGTCAATGCGACCGTTGGACTAAAGAAATGTTTGACTTCTGGAGATAGGCAGCCAGCTTATGCCAGTTTGTCTCGGAGCACCTAGCAGGGCATAAAGCGTTTTATATTGAGCAATGGAAAGTCAATCGCTGCTCTCTTTAGAAGGCGGAGCAGTGTAGCTTCAAGTGTTTGTTTTGTTTAGTGTACGAGTGTGTGTGTGCGGTTGTGTCTCCGCTACTGCCTTCGCTGTAGTAGCCCGAGGGGCGAAACAAATCCAAAGTAATGGGAATACATTAGAGGGCAATTCAAGCAGTGTAAAAAGAAGAAAAACAAAACCAAAGAACTGCTCGAAACAAGTGGAGCTGTTGGAGCTTCTTGACGATACAGTCTGATATCAAGCTCCTGGCAGAAACTTTGCTTTGAATATTAAATTTGACAGTAATGGTACGCTTGTGTGTCCAGTAAAACGTGGGTAAAATGCTAAATCCTTGCAGAAAGCAAGCTGATAAAACACACAGTCTTTACACTTTGACTCAACCTTCTGTTGGCTCTTGGAGGGAATATTCAGAGCGGGTTTGGACTATTTAAATACCAAAATGTTTGTGTGTTTGCGTGCACGTACCTCTCCTCCCAGGGTAAACAGTAGGGTAAAACTCGTAGTAGAGATCTGGATGGTCCAGGTTGCCAAACGGTTCAAACTCCAGCTCGGCGTTTTGGAAAAGGTTCAACTTTGTGAGGAGAGCCAGCCGCACAAACCAGAGCTGGAACACACACAAAACACCCCATGCTGGGAAAATGTCTAAACATTCAGCAGAAAGCAGTGAAAGAGATTGGACATCTGCTCGCAGCCCGGCCGCCTCCTGGTCCACGCCCACCTGGGCACCTGGTTAGGGATGCACCTATCTGCGTTAATATCGGTATCAGCATTGCTCTGATAAGTAAAACTAACAACAGATATTTGTTTCCGGCTGTGTCAGGTGACGGGTTCGCCATGCGCCACTTGCTTGGTTCTGCAGCACGACATCGTGGAGTGTTAAAGTGAGAAGGAAAAGCAATGTCAGCAGTGCGGCTGAAGGTCAAGGTGTTCAGAGACGATACTGAAAAAGAAGTAAGTAATACACGGCAGGTCGGAGTAATGCGCGCAGGAAGCTGCATCATACTTGTGGAAAAAAGTCTGTCAATGAGGAGGAGTCTGGTTCTAAAGTGAGAAAGTTTACAAAGTTATTGAACAGAAAATAAGAACAGAATAATACAAATTGGAATTTGGAGAGACAGTTCAGAGGTCCGACGGGGCGAAAAGTCTGAAAATGCTCTAAAGATTTCCAGACTAAACCATCCTTTTACCCTCGCATAAGGACGTCAATTGCCTGACATTATTCTAAACAAGCATGGTCTGTTATTAGCTGTAAAACTCTTCAAAACAAGAGCGTTCTAGTTAAACAGATCCCAGATGTCTGAATGCAGACATCTCAGGGCTTCTACTTCATTTGCTATGACTATAAGGGGAGTAAGCAGACACTTTCTAACCTAGCTTAAGTTCTTTAGTTCATCATGACCTTCTCCCACAAAGCCATAATCAGAAATGAATTTATGCTAGGACTATGAAATATATGAAAATCTAAGTTAGAACATAAATTTTCCACAACAATACTGAAATCCCATCTGAAGAACCACCAAGCAGAGGTTCACAAACAAGAGCAAGAAGCTAACGCTGCTAACGCTAACTTCAATTTTGTACTGAATTTGATCATCTTAAACTTAGAAAAATACATATGATGTCAGTAAATACTGGTTATCAGCCATAATACTGATGTTAATCTCTGTAAAATGTTCATATGTTTGTATCAGGGCATCCCTTTCCCTATTTTTATCATCATTTTTCAGCAGTGAATGCATCACATCAGAGATGGTTGGCAAGTCGGGCTTCTCATAAGTTTGCACACATAGTACATAAAATCAACAGCAGCTCTGGTGGACAATCGCTGCTGCATCGTTGTGACTTTTGGGTTTTAAAAACTCAATTCAACATGTAACAGACGCTGCATCCACCATCACTCACC
Organism: Telmatherina bonti; assembly: GCF_933228915.1. NCBI lineage: Eukaryota > Metazoa > Chordata > Actinopteri > Atheriniformes > Telmatherinidae > Telmatherina > Telmatherina bonti. Next base: position 5,734,804 of record NC_136631.1, read on the forward strand.
TGAATCACAGCTGGAGAGCTTAATCTCTGTAACATGAACGCTAATGTTAGCATCGATGATAGCATCGAGCCACAGCAGCGTAAACGTTAACTTGTTACTGCATTTTTACTAAAATAATGTATATAATAATATATAATGATAATATATAATAATAATAATATATAAAATAATAATCTCCAACAGAGTCACAAACACATTAACTGTGAGAAAGAAGGAGACATCTTACATTTGCACCTTTAACATGACACTCAATGCATCAAATATACTCCTAAAAACACTGTGTGGGGTATAAATTAAAGCAGAAGTTAAACATTATGTGGCCTGTTCTCACTAAATGCTGTGAATTTTATTTGCTTTTATGCAACATCAGTTTTCCTTTCAGTCACTTTTAATGGATGGACGAATGATTGGTGACTCACCTGCAGCGAGTCGGTGGTGTGGGAGCTGGGCTGGCCGGCCTTGCCGTATCCCTGGCCGTGAGCTGTCAACAGGCGGCCCGTCAGATCCACTGCAGCCCGCCAGTTCTTGCTGCTCTGCAGGGGAGAGGAGACAAAACACGTCTGAGTCTCGCCACACTGATTGATCGTATTACCATAAACACACTGTGATTAGCACTCCAATGTGTCTTGACCTACTTGCCATTTTCAATGACCAACATCTCTGCATGTGTGTCATGTTTGAAGGATAATTCTGGTTAATTACAGACTCCAGGTTTTAGGGTTTTGAGCATAATCTTTTAGTTTTTATAGTAAATTAATCAAAGCATTTCTAAGTTCTGAAAAGTGTCAAAGATCGACCTGCAGCCTCAGTTTTATGACTCATTCTTGACTTTTAAAACAGCTTTTTCCTACCAATCTAATGAATGAATTAAAGGCTGTGCTTGTTGCCTTTAAAAGCAGTTTATCATGACATCCACACAGAAGGTTAAAGCGAAAAGAAATCCAGAAGATGAGGAAGAGTGCAGTCCTGTCTGGATCTGAGAAAACTTTTCAGACAATTACTGTTTTTCTTGGAAATCAGACTGTAAAGGGTCACATTGTTCAAAAGCATGTGTGACGGCGTGGTGGCGCATTAATGATCATGGCTGAAGTGCACACCATCCCTGTTATTAACCTCTTCATCACAAGAGCCCCACCTTCCAGAGATGCCAGCAGACAGCAGGAAGCAGCAATGCTAACATGTAGCATAGCAACATGACAGAGAGAAACTCGACAAAAAGACTCGACCAGCATCGGCATCCAAACCAAACACAGTTCCAACCTAGCTCTGTCACGGTAACAAATTCTGCCATACGATTAATTGTCCCAGAAATGATTGCAATAAACGATAATATTGAGCTAAGTGATTATTGTTGTCATTTTGAGACCATTTTCAACTAAAATAACAACAATGCCATAATAATGCAAGTTCACCCTTTCAGAGATCAGCATACTTTAATTTCTGCTGAAACAGATCAAGATTTCGTGGTTGTCTGGAAAATGTGGTCTCTAAACTAAGTAACACAGTTACATAGAGTATGGTGAAGCTCATATAAAGGGACATGTTTGGACTGGACCAGAGGTGGAATGGTAAAACTGAATGTCTTTAAATGCCTTCTGTATGTAATTTTTTATGTTATTGTCAGGTTGTGGAATTGCGGTTTGTAACATGAATGTTCATCCAGACGATTCATACTGGCTGTGAAATGTTTGCAACATTTTTCAACATTAAATGACAGCATGGCTTTACCAACCACGCTGTCTGAGTGCACGCCATGTTACACAATCCTGTGTATTAATCTGTTGGTTAAACACCCCAGTGATGGTGGACTGTTGGGAAGATGGAGCTAAGCTGTTCTTTAAGATCTTTTTTTCCCCCCAGCTGGGAAAACTGCAGTTGATGGCTGTGTTTTAAGCGTAGATGGAAGCTTGTCGTACTACCGTGTTTACTTAATATTAGGGCTGTGTCGATAGGCTTTTGTCCCGATTTGATTCAATTCCGATTTTTTGGGTGCCAATTCAATTTAAATTGTTATTCTCACAAATTTTTTTAATATTGCTGATTTTTGTAGATTAAAAAACCAAAAAATGTATAAAACTTTTTTTTTGCTCATCATTTTTCTTAATTTCAATTAGGAAAGAACAACACAGCAGCCAAATCATTATTCTGCTGCTATAATGCCCAAGAAGACAAGTAGAAAGATCAATAAAAATAATAACAATCACAAAAATTTTATAATGGATTATTTTTATTTGAAAAAATTTTTTTTTTGATATTTTTAAAGATTTTTAAATTGTGAAGCAAAAAAAAATCCCGATTTTTGATTTTTCGATTCAATTTTCTCACCCCTACTTAATATTGTCTTAAAACAAATGTGGCACTTGAGAAAAGAAAGACAACTGGAAATGATTGCGTCCAGCAAACTTATTGGACACATTTGTCTTCTCATGCGATTAATTGACTGATTGTGACAGTTCTATTCCGACCCCAAGCAGAGAACATGAGAACATCACAGGCTCAACTTTACAGCTTCTGATCTTTTCTCCACTTCAACCAAACAGAAAATAAAATATGTAAATGGATAAAATCAGGTCTAACTGATGCAAAACTCCAACATTACAACACAAAGAAGAAAATCTGCAGGATCGTGGCCCTCGAGGACCAGAGCTGGACACGCCGGTTTTAGAGAACAGAAGTCACATGTCCTGTCCGGTCCCCCACGGTTGGTTTCTTGTGTGACAACCGTTTAATTTACATAAACATCTGCTTTACTACCTACTCCTCTTCATCAGCTGTCTTCATCAGAAGGGTTGCCGTCAGTTCCCTTCCTACTCTGACACACTGTCGTTCCAATCACGCTCAACCTCCTCAGACTAAAGCTGGAGTTTTATTCGCACCGCGCCTGCGTTGGTCGGGACGGATGTGGAGATATGCGATCGAAGGGGAAAAGTGTCATGTTGCCCTTCTTTGGCAGCAGGCCTGGTATCAGCTGGTCAATCCCCAGTTTCTGTCGATGTTCTCTAAGTATTTCCTGTTGTACAACAATGATGTTACCTGCACGGTGCGATGTCTTAACCGGATCATGGAAGCAGAAGAAGAATTAGTTTCTGGGTTAATTATCCATCTGTTGAATGCTTTGCAGTGAAAACAAATAGGAGGAGATAAAAACAGATCAATAGACAGGTACAGCACGCTAATCATGTCCGGTGTCTTACAGGTAGGGATGAAGAGAGACACTTCATCTGCGTCAGAATGTCTGTGAGTGGATTTGATGATCTGGTTTGTTGAGCTGTACCCCATGTTGTCCAGCACATTACCCACGGTAAACACACACACTCCGTCCTGCTGCCATGATAGCTCCATCCTCGCAGGCAGTCTGAGGCAGATTACTTCATTAGGATGCCGATGTTTGCAGGTGCAGGCGGCCTCTCACATCTGGATGCCATTAAACTGACCCATACTGGTGCATTTAAAATCCATCTAAAGAACTACGGAGCAAATGTGACCCAATGCAGGCCTCAGCGGGTAAAATTGGTGGCTTTTTACAAAAGTATAACATTTTAAAATATTCTAAATTCTCTGTGTTTTCGGTCACTTTTGGTAAATTGATCAAATTTCAGGCAAAATGAATGTTTATGTCAAGGTTCGAGGAGACAGAGAGGCAGGAGGCAGAACAGGTTTTCATCCAATTGACAAACTCCATGGAAGACAAGACTGAAGCATCATGAGGCGACAACAGACAAGAACACACATGAAGCCACCACAAGAATAGAAACCAAGGGATATAAATGCAGAAACAGAAGAAGACCCAGGTGAATTGAACAGACTAATTGAGTCCAGGTGAACTTCATAAACTGGAAACAAGGCTGGACAGAAATCACAACTTCAAAATAAAACAGGAAAGAACAAAAGACACACAAACCATGAGAGTTCAGGGTGTTTTACTTGCTGTTAAATGTCAAAACGGGTCAAATCAACCCGTTAATCAACGAATCTGTGTGTTAACGATACTTAATGTACATGAATCAATGCTGCAGAAAGCACAGTGGGATCATTTTCCTCCCTTTTATGTGTTTTTTTAAGTAAATTCATTTTAAATGATTTTTAAATAGTTTAAATCATGGTTGTTGTGAGTGACTGGATTTATTGTGTGAGTTTTGAAGAACCTGTCTGTAAATCAAGTTTCCCATTTAGGACAATAAATTGAATCTTGAGAGGGGAACAAGGTCGTGAAGTTTCTGAGTGAAGAAAAATAAAAGTTGGTCATGATTATGGAAACAACAATCCTCCCCTCTGAGGCCTCCCCGGAAGCATCCACAAGACTCTGCACGGCGGTGGAGTCAGCCATGAAGGAAGCAGCGCTCTCTGCAGAGACCTCGACAAGAACCCGGTTTGAAAATAAAAACTCTTCGTAAACTTTGTGGACCGGCCAAAGAGAAACGTGGAAAATGTCACGACCTGTTTTTCTCTTCATGTCAGAGAAGCCCAACAGCTACACTTCACCTCACTCTGATGGAGAAGCTCGGATCAGCAGCCGAGCCTACGAGCAAACTTTCCCTCTGTGGGAGGAAGGATGGAAGGTGAAAGATCAAAGATGCTCGGAGATCTTCGTTTTGTCACCAGATGTGAGAAGATCATCGAGGAGTTGGAAAAGAAAGTTTCTGAAAGGAAGCCTGGAAGATGTGAGCTTATCTCTCCCTCTACAGACAGAATATCATCAAACCATTCCAGCAATCTGGAGGAATTTCAGGGTTTAAGTCTGAGCTGGACATGGTGGTCTCTGATCCCTCAGACGGACCTGGAACCAGAACCACCAGCATCCCCAGCTGGCAGAACAACAAGGATCATGGTGGAAACATGCCAAACGGACTGGACTGAGCTGCATGTCAACCTGGTCCAGAGTTCCAGAGTCCACTCTCTGGACTCTGGGGCACCGGGATGGACCGGAAACACGGTGGACTGGACTGCGGTCGGACCAGTCAGCGGTCCAGATCTTTCTTGGAGGAAATGGAAAAAATAGTAGAAGAAGCAACCAGACTGTTGCCGGGAAGAAGTCGAAGATAACTTTTCCCTGGCGGTACCGGATCGGATCAGATCGGGGTTCTGATGGTACAGGATCGGATCGGGGTTCTGCAACAGTACGGATCGGATCAGATCGGGGTTCTGATGGTACAGGATCGGATCGGGGTTCTGCAACAGTACGGATCGGATCAGATCGGGGTTCTGATGGTACAGGATCGGATCGGGGTTCTGCAACAGTACGGATCGGATCAGATCGGGGTTCTGATGGTACAGGATCGGATCGGGGTTCTGCAACAGTACGGATCGGATCAGATCGGGGTTCTGATGGTACAGGATCGGATCGGGGTTCTGCAACAGTACGGATCGGATCAGATCGGGGTTCTGATGGTACAGGATCGGATCGGGGTTCTGCAACAGTACGGATCGGATCAGATCGGGGTTCTGATGGTACAGGATCGGATCGGGGTTCTGCAACAGTACGGATCGGATCAGATCGGGGTTCTGATGGTACAGGATCGGATCGGGGTTCTGCAACAGTACGGATCGGATCAGATCGGGTTCTGATGGTACAGGATCGGATCGGGGTTCTGCAACAGTACGGATCGGATCAGATCGGGGTTCTGATGGTACAGGATCGGATCGGGGTTCTGCAACAGTACGGATCGGATCAGATCGGGGTTCTGATGGTACAGGATCGGATCGGGGTTCTGATGGTACAGGATCGGATCGGGGTTCTGCAACAGTACGGATCGGATCAGATCGGGGTTCTGATGGTACAGGATCGGATCGGGGTTCTGCAACAGTACGGATCGGATCAGATCGGGGTTCTGATGGTACAGGATCGGATCGGGGTTCTGCAACAGTACGGATCGGATCAGATCGGGGTTCTGATGGTACAGGATCGGATCGGGGTTCTGCAACAGTACGGATCGGATCAGATCGGGGTTCTGATGGTACAGGATCGGATCGGGGTTCTGCAACAGTATGGATCGGATCAGATCGGGGTTCTGATGGTACAGGATCGGATCGGGGTTCTGCAACAGTACGGATCGGATCAGATCGGGGTTCTGATGGTACAGGATCGGATCGGGGTTCTGCAACAGTACGGATCGGATCAGATCGGGGTTCTGATGGTACAGGATCGGATCGGGGTTCTGCAACAGTACGGATCGGATCAGATCGGGGTTCTGATGGTACAGGATCGGATCGGGGTTCTGCAACAGTACGGATCGGATCAGATCGGGTTCTGATGGTACAGGATCGGATCGGGGTTCTGCAACAGTACGGATCGGATCAGATCAGGGTTCTGATGGTACAGGATCGGATCGGGGTTCTGCAACAGTATGGATCGGATCAGATCAGGGTTCTGATGGTAGGTCGGCTCAGGGTTCTGAAAGCAACATCTGCGGCCGTTAGGAGCACATCTCTTCCAGTGTCGTTCTTGCGGTTTAGAAGCGTGACAGAGCAGGGTTCTGGTTCTGGTTCTGGCTGTGGCCCTGACCTCCCCGTAGAGGATGATGAAGGATTTCACATGTAAAACAGTGAAATAGTCCCTGCATCTGAAATGAAGCAGGTGTGTACACGCACGCTGGCGAGGACAAAGCAGCCACACACACACACACACACACACACACACACACACACACACACACACAGATATTAGCAGCATCTGCTTCCACAGGAGGTGGTACAATAGGTAAGAGAGGGACAGAGGGGGGGGGGGGGGGGGGGAGTCACCCCACCCCATCAACATGCATGACAAGGTCGGCTCGCCGATTGGGTCCTAAGTGCTGTGTCATTCATCACAGCCAGGAAGCTAATTAGAAGCGAGAAGGAGGGTGTGTGTGTGTGTGTGTGTCTGGGGGGGGGGGGGGGGGGCAACTTTTTTTCCACTCGTTCTCTGGCTCAGCTAATCACCGTTTTTCCTTTTGTTCTGCCCTCCTTTGTTTCACGTTTCTACCTTTCTCCCACTCCGTTTTCACTCCATCATGTCATTTCTCCTGTTCATTCCCTCCATCTCCTCCCTCTCCTTCCTCCTGTCGGTGTTTCCTCATACATTCCTCCTCGCTCATCCCTCCTCTCCTCTCCTGCCCTGTGCCAGTAGCTGCGCTGCCTCTGAATCTTCATTAGGGGGGGAAATGAAGCTGAAAACGAGGAGGCAGCCTGGATGGCCAAAAGCAGCTGCAGTCACTCACACACACACACACACACACACACACACACACACACACACACACACACACACACACACACACACACACACACACAAACACACACACACACACATCCTGCAGCACACTGCTCGCCACAGGGCATAAAAACAAGGCCGGTGTGTGTCCGTGTGAGATCAGGATGAGGGACGGCGATGCAACGCAGCAGAGTTCCTCTCCAACGACGTCTCAAACGGCGACAGTACGCAGAGACACCACAACGGATCTGACTTTGTACCGTCAGTTCAGGTGCGCAGGATTACTACACACATGTGGAAATGTACAAGCATGTACATTTAAAACAACTAGTTCTGTTACTCTGAACACAATGTGAAGTACAAGAGGTTTTAGTTGTACATACGTGTGCCTCAGTAAGTAATGTGTAAATATTTATACTAGTGCTGTGACGATATGCTTTTGTCCCGATTCAATAACTAATTTTTTGGGTGCTGATTGGATTTAAATTGCGATTCTCACAATTCCACGATATTGCTGATTTTTTGTAGATTAAAAACAAAAAAAAATGTAAAAAACTTATTTTTTGCTTGTCATTTTTCTTGATTTCAACAAGGAGAAAACAACCTGGCAACCAGACCATCATTTTGTTGCTGTAATTCCCAAGGAGACAAGTTAAAAGATCAATAAAAACAATAAAAATGACCTTTTTTTAAAATTTTTTTTATTATTTTTTTTTTTTATAATGGATTATTTTTATTTATTTGAAAAAAATCTATTTTCAAACAAAAAATTTTTTTTTAAATTGTGAAGCAAAAAATCCCAATTTTAGAATTTTTTATTTGATTTTTCCCAACGTTAATTTCTACATGTGTGTTATTGTAAGTAAAATATTTACAGGAAACAAAAACTTTAATAAGTAAGAAATTATAAAGATAATATAAAATAAAATGTATATAATATTATTTAAAAATTTTTAATATGAAAATAATCAAGTGTATTTTAAATATATATAACTGACCAGTTTTATAAATGTTAAAATGATTAAATCTATTTTAACATATTTTTATGACAAGTGTATGTTTTATATTGTTTATGTTTGTAAATAGAGTGAATATAACTTTATGTGGAAGTGTAACTGAAGCGCAACAGTTTAAACGGCTTATTTTCTCTAGAAATAATAAGTTGTAGGTCATTTGTGTAATAAATGCTGATATACTTGTATGTTTTGACACTAAAATAAAGATAAAAATAAATAAATACAGATATAAAAACCTGGTCCGCGCAGGTCAAAGCTTCAGGTAGCAACGTGCTCTCAGACTGCGGTGTTGTGAAGCGGCGCTGTACAAATAAAGCTGAATGGAAACAGAATCAAGAACAAACTGAAACCAATAAAATAAAATAAAGAAATAGCAAACTCCGATAATAATTACCAGGCATTTGGCGTTCCCAGCTCAGAAACAATGGACGCGTATAAAACGCCAACATCATAAACCACCAGGAGAAGACCTGCCAGGCGATCATGCTTGATCAATCACACTTTTATGCAACATTTCACCAGCAACCCCTCCATTACATCATTATTATCAATACCAACACCCTGCTGCTGTTTACACATGGATACAAAACATACTAAACACCACGGGGTGCAGCCGTCTTCATTTCCTGCAAAAACTTCCTTTAACGAACCCAGGAACCGGTTCTTCATCCGCTGGCTGCACTCAGGAACCGGTTCTTCATCCGTTGGCTGCACTCAGGAACCGGTTCTTCATCCGCTGGCTGCACCCAGGAACCGGTTCTTCCTCCGCTGGCTGCACTCAGGAACCGGTTCTTCATCCGTTGGCTGCACCCAGGAACCGGTTCTTCATCCGCTGGCTGCACTCAGGAACCGGTTCTTCATCCGCTGGCTGCACCCAGGAACCGGTTCTTCATCCGCTGGCTGCACCCAGGAACCGGTTCTTCATCCGCTGGCTGCACTCAGGAACCGGTTCTTCCTCCGCTGGCTGCACTCAGGAACCGGTTCTTCCTCCGCTGGCTGCACCCAGGAACCGGTTCTTCATCCGCTGGCTGCACTCAGGAACCGGTTCTTCCTCCGCTGGCTGCACCCAGGAACCGGTTCTTCCTCCGTTGGCTGCACCCAGGAACCGGTTCTTCATCCGCTGGCTGCACCCAGGAACCGGTTCGTCATCTGTTGGCTGCACCCAGGAACCGGTTCTTCATCCGTTGGCTGCACCCAGGAACTAGTTCTTCATGTGTTGGCTGCACCCAGGAACTGGTTCTTCATGTGTTGGCTGCACCCAGGAACCGGTTCTTCATCCGCTGGCTGCACCCAGGAACTAGTTCTTCATGTGTTGGCTGCACCCAGGAACTGGTTCTTCATGTGTTGGCTGCACCCAGGAACCGGTTCTTCATGTGTTGGCTGCACCCAGGAACCGGTTCTTCATGTGTTGGCTGCAACCAGGAACTGGTTCTTCATCTACTGGCTGATTTCTCGTTAAGCAGCTGAACCCAGGGACCGGTTCTTCATCTGCTGGCTGATTTCCCGTTAAGCAGCTGCACCCAGGAACCGGTTCTTCATCTACTGGCTGATTTCCCGTTAAGCAGCTGCACCCAGGAACCGGTTCTTCATCTACTGGCTGATTTCCCGTTAAGCAGCTGCACCCAGGAACAGAAGGTCAGCCTGGTTTCACTTCGCCATGCGGAGGAGTTTCAGTCAATTTGACCCCGCAGTTAAAGCGGACCACGGCGGGATGACGGGATCCCACTAGTGGCCCAGTGAAATTGGAAAGATTGAATAAGATACTATATTTTAGATCATATATTGAAAAGTGTTAGCCTGCGGAGACCTGTAGAGTCTAAATGTTAGATTAGCATGTTGATAGAGTCCCGTCTGTGATTGTTCTGCTTTTTCCATCAGCGGGGTCAGACCTGCGTCTCCAGCATTCTGCACCACAGCGAGGCACCGGCGGGGTTATTATCTCACTGGAAGACGCTGCCGCCACATCTCCAGCTGAATGCTGTCACCTCGCCTCTCCGACAACGCAGCAACTTGCCGTCCATGCCAACTGCAGCTTCTCTGATTGGTTAAAGATGGGAAATGACCGCCTGCTGTGAGATAATATCGGAGCGTTAGGTTACGTCAGGCCAGATTTCAGATGAACGTCGTGGAACTCCTCATTCCTCTGTAATTTGGTGGTTTAGGTGGACTAAACTGAAGCGGGTGATCTGAACCACCAGAGGCTGAAACTTCCAGACTCCTTATGATGTCGATCACGTCTGGGGACCGTAAAGCCACTTCCATGGGTTTGAATTGTTTCAATTAACACAGAATGGGTGGCGGGTGAGAAGAATATAAACAACAGGCTGCTGGTAATTAATAATTCAACTCAGCTCAAATGACTATGCAATAATGCATAATCAGATTCCCCCCAAATTGAAATGAAGAGACATTACCATGGTGATTAATTGCCAGCGATATTAAAGGAGGAGGCTTTGTGACGGACGTGTGTTTGGATGCTTTCTGCTTGTCTCTGATGTGACTGATGGGAAAAAAAAGCCTTTTTCTGTAGTTAATCCTTTAGTTCTTGTTTGAGAGGATGCTGCATGTGTGCAAAACAGAGGAAGAAGAGTGAAGATGGCTCTCCAGGTAGCTGCAGATCAGGCTCTGTTAACTGGACATATGAGAGAATCAGAACCATGAGGAGATGATTCACCTGCATGGAACCAGAGTAATACCCGGAATAAGTTCTGCACGACAGAACAAAAGCTAATTCTAACTAATTACCAAGCCTGAATGACACGCTCACACCCACCCAGACTCATGTGTGCAATGGAAATCTGCACAAAATGTTCTCCGTCTTTCCCTCAGACACACAAACACATACACATAATTAGTCTCATCGTGAGTTTAAAAGGGGTGATGCTTCTTAATTGTGTTGAAGATCGGAAGTTCAGTGTGTGTATCCTTTGGTGAGTTTTAAAAACCCTGCATAACAAAGCCTGATGAGCAAACGAACGCCCACTTCCTCTCTCGCAAGACCCAAAGCCTCCAGGCGATCCAAACTTAAAAGGGCTTCCTCACGCCGGCGCTGGTTAACACAGCCAGCTCCAGTGCTTCTTCAATTAAGCCCCTGCATCTGGATTACACAGAGGGGCTGCGGGAAGACGGAGCACCAAGCTACCAGAGGACGCCAGTGGCTGCAGAAGGGGCTAACTTTGCTTTGTTGTTGGTCTGTGGGAACTTGAACCGGGGGACAATCGTGGCCCTGCAGATGAAGGATGCCATCAACGACTACTGTGCTGATATCAACTTCACACAGCAGCCATTTTTCGTCCCATAAGCCGACCCTCAGACTCTTCAAACGCTGTCACAGAGGCGCAGCTGCACACTAACTAACATAATATATCTTGTGAATACTCTGTTTGCTCATAGCTTGTAAGAAAACTCTCCGTAACACTCCCCAAGCCGGCTGAGCACAGCTTTAAGTTCTAAGTGATGCTCCAGCGGGGAATCTGCAGCGCTGGTTGACCAGTGAGCCACTGGATCGTGTTTGATGGCTCGCTTGTAAACAACAACAGCACGTCTCGTTTCCCTCGGAGAGTGCTGTCGAGGATTCAAGAGTTCTGTGTCAAGACTGATTCACAACCAGCAGCTCAGAAAGTACACAAGGACCAACAAGTGTCCCCCCCCCCGGCCCCCCGGAGCAGCAGGAGACGAAGCTGATGATGGCTGATTCAGAAAGTAAAGTGACTTTATTCACACTGCACCCACAAAAACAGCATAATGTAGCAGCAAACAGAGAATACTGTGGTCAACCGAGACCAAATTGGACCGAAACTGCTAAAAAAAATCCAGGATTTCCGGAAAATGCCGTGTTTACAGCTGTGTTCATATGTCTTCATCCACTTTCATTAAAGAAAAGGCTGAATTTACAACAGTCACTCAAATAACTGGAGACTTAAAAAAGGAACAAGAACTAAAAATTTGCAAAAATATAATTTAGTAATATAAAACACTGTTTTTTCATTTAATTGAGTTGAAGAAAGAAAAAGAAAACAAACAAACAAACAAAGTGGTCCTGGAAAAGTGGTCCCACTGTTCAACTTTTCTGTTGAACAGTGGGACAAAATACCTGTCAACAGGTGCAGAAGTCTGACTGAGAGGAACAGAAAACACCTGACTGGAGCGGAAACATTAAAGGATTCTTCAACTAAATGTTACTTTATGACTGATGGAATATGGAATAAATTATCTGATTTGTTTGCTTTTTAAAAATAAAAATTTCTATTGAACCAGAATTAGAAAATAATGTCATGATTTTCATCAAATTTTTATTTATTATTACTTTAGTCAATTTCAGCTTATTTTATAGGCAGCTGTTTTTTTCCTTCTTTAATGAAAGGGGATGAATAAATATGAGCACAACTGTATGTATAATAATAAATCCAGATCAGTGCAAAGTTCCCTAAACCTGTGTTTTTCAACCTTTTTTGAGCCACGGCACATCTAATCAAAATGTCTATATTATTATCATTATCATTATATATTATTAATATATTATATATTATTATTATTATAAAGTCCATAAAGTTGGAGCCTCTTACATGGAAATCAGATAAACACAAGAAGAAGGAATTTTATTGTCTTTCCCCGGGGCCTGTTTGGATGAACACAGAGCTGCTTTTTAGACCAATGAGGTGAAATTGGGGAATTTCTCAGGGCACACCTGATCATCTCTCACGACACACTAGTGTTCCACGGCACAGTGGTTGCCCTAAACAACGCTCCCAGACAACAAGACCTCCCCAAACAGACGGTCTGTCCGAGCAACGAAGCCACCGACAGAACCTCCACCTGCTAGCCGTCGGTCGGATTTCCCGCTCGGTCATCGTCTCCATCGTGTTCACGCCACAGAAAGTTCGGCTGCACTTCCGCAATTTCTCCTTCAGACTTTTCCTTCATGTGTCAAACATCTGCATAAAACACAACATCCCCTCAGCTGCTGCATGTGCTCGCATGCAGCAGCTGTCACTGGTGATGCTGAGGTTGGACACCCTGTTAGTGAAGCTGCAGACTCTCATCCACCAGTTAGAGGTGGAAGACTTGCCATTTGTTGTTGTGTCGTGGTTTGCTGAAGCTCTGGTTGTTAGTGCCATGAACCAGCAGACAGAAGTGACACGCCACCGCCAATGCTGCTTAAACAAGAAAAAAACATTTCCAAAGTCGTTTCTATCAGTGTCACTGGAGATGGAATAAAGAGGAATAATCCTCTGGATGTGGGCAGACCAACAGGCGGATCTTCTCCAGTAAGAAGCATATGGCTGCAGCCAGAATAAACAGAGCAAGGTGAGAACAACCACCGCCGAGGTTCCAACATGCCCTTCAGCGGAACAGAAGCTGACAGCGCAGTTTGCAGAGCGCGGCGTGCGAGTGGCGGAAACGACAGCCACCTAGAAAGGTTATGATGATGACAAGGAAAGGTTACGGCAATGATATGAAAGTGTGGTGCAGCAGCTGGGTCGCTGGACTGATTACAGGGGTGTGTCCGTCTGACCCCGCCAAGGTGGGTGTCTCTTTCGCATGCAGCGACACACACGTGTGCACACTGGCCTCCGGCCCAGACGGCATCACACTGTGGGAGAAAGGAGAGGTTAGACTCTCTGGTGGGCTGTACGGAGGGAAGGAAGTGAGAGACAGGGATGAAAGGAAAGGGGGAAGAGAGGGGAGAGGAGGAGGGGGGTGACTGCTAATGAGGGAGACAGATGAGTCCAGCCCAGGGTGGTGCTGAGCTGGAAACTCGCTCGCTGCTGACCACACAACAGCCGGGACAGGAGAGGAGACGGAGGTCACGGAGAAGACAAAGAGAGGAGCTGAAGGCAGGCGAGGCGACCGAACTCTGCTGACATCATGCAACGTGGTGGAGAAACGCTTCTCTTCAAGCTGCAAAGGACAAAAACTCCACAAGTTCCGGTCGCTTGAGTCGAGCTCCGTTCTGCGGTTTCTAAGTTTCTCCATGAGAGATGCGGCACATGCAGGTCCCACTGAATCACCGCACAGACGCCGTCTCACGGCGTGATTCTGCGGTTAGAAAGTCTGGCCGCCAGCAGAGCAGAGCGACAGTCTGGAAGCAGACTGATGAGCTGGTTCCTCTCAGATTCTGATGTGAAGAGTCGACAAACATAAAGCGCAGAAAAATATGAGGATTTGAACAGCTTTAATATGAATTTGGCTGTGTTCATAAATAACTGTTTTCTCTTAGAAGTTCAGGTTTTAAAAGGTTTTAGTTGAACTATTTACAATCATTGGTCCATTTCTGCTTTCTTTATGGTCTGTTTTATCATCTGAGGTCACATGTTTGCAGCGGCGACGCCAACACCTTGAAGCTAAAGTTGATTTACGACAAACTTCCTAGTTGATATGATCACATTATTTCCTTCTTTCATGCTGCTGTTGACTCCAAAACCCACCAAAAACATGATACTGTTGGCGCTGGGCTTTGTGCTACAGACCGTCCTCTTCAGACTCAATTCAGCTAACAACACAGTGAATTAAAAAGAAGAAAATTACATTTAATTAAAATAACAAATATATAAATCGTAAAAAAAGAACTAAAACAAAAAGAAAATTCATAGAATAAAATAAAGCAAAATAAAACAAATCAAATACAAAACACAAACAAAAGAAAATAAAACCAAAGAAAATAAAATGAAATAAAATAAATAGAATAAAAAATAAAAAAAATTCTAAAATAAAACTAAACAAAATAAAAAAAAGAGTATAAAGCAAAATAATAAATTTATTCAAACTAAACACAAAAACAAAATAAAACTAGAAACATCTATGATTGAAATAATAGCTACTGAATGCCCATTTATTGAACTATGCTGAATGACTGAAATGAAATTGCATAAGTTCAAGAAATTGAAGAAAATAAAAAAAAAAGCACAAGTGACATTTTTTCTAATTGCCCGACATCTTGAAGTGTGCAGCTGAGACCAACAGTTCACATTGAGCAGTCTGCAGAACTGCACATCATCACACAAACAACAGCCGACAAAAGACAGCAGAGCTTTATGTTAAATGCTGCATTTGAACCCGTGCCTTGTATGTGTACCTGTGTCCCGGTGCAGAAAATGGACCAATCGCTGAGCTGACCTTTGTTTCGTCCAATCACTGGAGAGGATTTTAACATTTGGCAAAAATGTGAATAAAGACCAAAAGTCGTAGAACATATCGCCTGAATGAGCTGAACAGTTTGATATTTGAATGATTGAAGTAAGGCAAAAGGTGTAGGAGGAGTAGCGTGCCAAACATTTTGCAGGAAAGACAATGGGGACGGGAATTTGATGAACCAGACACTGCAAACTGGTGCAGAACTCTGAAACCCTGTTGAAGCAGTTTTCAGCTCATTATGCAAAAACTGACCAATCGCAGAGCTGAATTTTTGCAACGTCCACTCACAGTGGGTTTGAAAGACTTTCATCCAATCACAAGGCTGAATTAATTTTTTACAAAATGCTAAATTTTTCAAAAACTACAAAGATTTGAAACAACAAAAGTCGTAGCACACTTCTCCCAAAGGAGCTGCAGGGTTTGAGATGTAAACGACTGAAGTGACCTGAACGGCGCAGGAGGAGTAGCACCCCCATGGGCATTCACATTAATAAAATAAAGTGCATTTATGGCCATCAGAGCAGAAGACATTTCTGCAGGGGTTAATGTTTTTGTAAAGATGTGCAGGAACACACCAGCAGCCTCTCAGGTTATGTTGCTTTAATGTTACTATAAATAGCTTTGTTCCTTTTTCCCCGGAGCATCTGCTCAAGGACCTTCCTTCTTGTTTTCTGAATCATTTGCACTAAAACACCATTTTTTCTCAAACTGAGCACCGATATCTGAAGAGGTCCATGCCAGAGTCGTGCCGTTTGCCTGGCAGAAGGAAGCTGAAGTTACACTGTCGATGAAAACTCATCAGAGACGTGGCGAGTGTGTTTCTACATGCTAATGGCAGCTCTGCAGCAGAGATAAGCTCATGTCCTGGTTCTCCAAATCCTGACAAACACACCACAACCAACACGGAGAGGAAGTGCAGCCTGTTTTACCGTGTCTTTGGCATGTACACGCACCCTGTGTGGCAGCGGTGGGTGCAGTCACACGGAGTCTGCAGTGTGAGTCATGCTGCCAGCTCATAGCGGGACTCTGCCACCCCCCCCCCCCACCCCCCCCCACACACACACACAGAGAGAAGAGTGAACTACTGGTGTCACCCGGACAAAAGGACATAAACAGAAGATATCTAAAGCTGGCAGCAGAACATCAGATGCTGTGTTTAAAGTCTACAATGAAAGCATAAAAATCACCCAGGAATGAGGACATTCAGCGTATTTCTACAACGCCTGCAACGTATGATCACACCTTAATGACCACTTTACTTTCTGACATGTTTCCTTCCCTGTGTGCGACTGTGGATGTGCGTTCTGCTTACTAGTGCACATCCTCTCGTTTTCTCCATTTCCGCCTTCCCTCCCAGCTCAGCCAGAGACATCACCTACGACAGCTTTGATCCACGGACACGTTTGATCTCAGAAGTTTGGAGATTTCATAATTTATTGGTGAGAAAATCAGAGGAATTTAAGGAGATGGTGAAGGCAGATGGTGTCTGATCCGTTCAGAGGTAAGAGTGACTCAGTGCTCTGTTGTCGTGTCGGAAAAGACACAGAAAAGCAGCTGCATGAGCTCTTGATCAGGCAGGAGGAATTTCTTCTTTTCAGAAGAGATTTTTGTCCTTTAGCGTTGGCAACCATCCACCTTGTTGAGCTGAAGCAGTTTCAGGACAACCGGCCTGCGACTCGCTCTGACCTTTGGGATTACCGTGAAAAACAGGCAAAAAAAAAAGAAAAAAAGAATTACCCTCCAAGTATGGCTGCTATCACATGATAAGTGTCTGGTGTTGTCTAATTTGCGAGGAGAGGCTGGTAGCATACTGCTGTCACGCTGTGTAAGCACCCATGGAAGAAAACCTGAGGGCTTGTAATGCAGTCTGGAATCAAATATATGACCATGGACATCAATTATGTGAGTGAAACAGAAGAAAGAAATCTTTTGTCTTGTGTATCTACATGACTTGACTCTCAAGTTGTTCATGAAGCGTTTCTGAGGACGAGGAGAAGACGCCCGTCCTCTCCTGTAAAAACCAAACCTTACAGATAATATCTCATATTTCTGGAGCTGGATCATGGAACCCTTCTCAGCCATGTGCAGGTTCCAGGTCCAGGTCTTTCATAGAGGAGTTACCAGGTAAATATCTCACGGAGCCATCAGCCGATGATGATGATGATGATGATGGACACCTCTGTCAATGGTCAGTCAGGAGAATCCAGGGAGAGACCCTACATTCACCTTAGAAACACCACGAGGGTCCAGAAAGACAGGAAGCCCAACACAGTTTATGATCAGAAGAGAGAATACTTCACTATAAACCCTTCATCTCCATGGAAACTAGCAGGACCTTCATCTCCATGGAAACTAGCAGGGTCTTCATCTCCATGGAAACTAGCAGGGTCTTCATCTCCATGGAAACTAGCAGAACCTTCATCTCCATGGAAATTAGCAGGGTCTTCATCTCCATGGAAACTAGCAGGGTCTTCATCTCCATGGAAACTAGCAGGACCTTCATCTCCATGGAAACTAGCAGGACCATCATCTCCATGGAAACTAGCAGGGTCTTCATCTCCATGGAAACTAGCAGAACCTTCATCTCCATGGAAACTAGCAGGACCTTCATCTCCATGGAAACTAGCAGGACCATCATCTCCATGGAAATTAGCAGGGTCTTCATCTCCATGGAAACTAGCAGGGTCTTCATCTCCATGGAAACTAGCAGGATTTTCCTCTCCATGGAAACTAGCAGGGTCTTCATCTCCATGGAAACTAGCAGAACTTTCATCTCCATGGAAACTAGCAGAACCTTCATCTCCATGGAAACTAGCAGAACCTTCATCTCCATGGAAACTAGCAGAACCTTCATCTCCATGGAAACTAGCAGAACCTTCATCTCCATGGAAACTAGCAGGACCTTCATCTCCATGGAAACTAGCAGGATTTTCCTCTCCATGGAAACTAGCAGGGTCTTCATCTCCATGGAAACTAGCAGGACCTTCATCTCCATGGAAACTAGCAGGGCCTTCATCTCCATGGTAATTAGCAGGGTCTTCATCTCCATGGAAACTAGCAGGATTTTCCTCTCCATGGAAACTAGCAGGGTCTTCATCTCCATGGAAACTAGCAGAACCTTCATCTCCATGGAAACTAGCAGAACCTTCATCTCCATGGAAACTAGCAGGATTTTCCTCTCCATGGAAACTAGCAGGGTCTTCATCTCCATGGAAACTAGCAGAACCTTCATCTCCATGGAAACTACCAGGACCTTCATCTTCATGGAAATTAGCAGGACCTTCATCTCCATGGAAACTAGCAGAACCTTCATCTCCATGGAAACTAGCAGGACCTTCATCTCCATGGAAATTAGCAGTGTCTTCATCTCCGTGGAAACTAGCAGGGTCTTCATCTCCATGGAAACTAGCAGGGTCTTCATCTCCATGGAAACTAGCAGGGTCTTCATCTCCATGGAAACTAGCAGGGTCTTCATCTCCATGGAAACTAGCAGGACCTTCATCTCCATGGAAATTAGCAGTGTCTTCATCTCCGTGGAAACTAGCAGGATTTTCCTCTCCATGGAAACTAGCAGGACCTTCATCTCCATGGAAACTAGCAGGACCTTCATCTCCATGGAAACTAGCAGGACCGTCATCTCCATGGAAACTAGCAGGACCTTCATCTCCATGGAAACTAGCAGGACCTTCATCTCCATGGAAACTAGCAGGACCATCATCTCCATGGAAACTAGCAGAACCTTTATGATTCATCTCAAACAAAGGCTGAATCACAGGGAAAAACAGACCTGATGTGTGATCGTGGCTGCGAGCTGCCAGAGTTTCTGTCCCACTGAGACGAGACGGACGTCTCTGTAACCAGCAGTCTCTGCTTTCATACGACGCCATGTTTGTGTGGAGAAATGATCAGAAGCTCTAAGTGGACAGCGATGTTGTCATGTTTCCTGCTTGGGGTTTGAACTGTGTTTGATTTGGATGTTAATGCTTGGCAGAGCCTGTTGTTCTGCTACACGTTAGCATCGCTGCTTCCTGATGTCTGCTAACATCTTCTGCACTGCGCGGATCTCATGCTTCCTCATGTACAAGAGGCTCTCATCACGAAGAGGTTAGAGCAAAAACTGCAATTACATTAAATGCAAGAGGAAAAACCTCTGTAAAGTGGGGTTTATGACGTCCACAAACAGAATAATCAAGTCTGACACTTTTATCATCTTTAGATTCAGCAGATGCAACTTACACATTTAGTTCCTTCACATCACATGACGGTGTTCAGAAAGTCCCCCACACAGCCAGGTAAGAAGTCTTTGTTTATGCTCAGGGCCAGGTGAGGCCTCCTCTGCCTCCATACCGCTCACTCCCAACCCTTCTCAGCTCGTCAGTGTTTGACATCCCTGCTGTCAGCTTGCGTTACTTTCCTGGTTCCCGGTCTCTCCCTTTCATTTGCAGAGTGCTTCGGGGAGCCACCCACACCAATCAGCACACGGCATATGATCCTCTTACACACACACACACACAAGCCATATAGTGCTGCTGACTGAAAGCTGAAAGTACCAGCTTGTGTGTGTTTATATATACACCAAGTCCAGAAGGCCCTTGAAATATGCACAGCAGTGCCATGCATAATACATGGGCACAGCAGGAGAAAAGAACTTGAGAGCCGAGTGGATCTCCGCCTCTCCATCTCCTCACTCCACCCCTCCCAAACTCCTCTACTTTCCCCTCTCTCCGTAACTGCCTGCTGCTGTGCATATGTCTTAAATAACAACTGTCTCTCAGGGTCATTTGTAGGTCAAAACCGTGATGGATGGAACACATGAAGGCTTTTGGGGGGTGAAAGTAGCTGGCAGGAGGACAGGGAATGAGGTGAGACTGCACAGTCACAAAGAAAAACACACATTTTTATGCCTGGCAGACAAAGAAATATAATGTGGAGAGAAAAGGAGGCGGATGATTCGGTGTTTTTTGGGTCTGAGACCGAAGCAGCTGGCAGCTTCGGTGGGATCACTGACTTTACAGACTGACTGTCAAAGAGCCAGACAATCTGCAGACAATGCAGTGCTGAGGCAACCTAGCTGTGGGGTTATCGTCTACCTCCAGAAAGCGGGGTGCAGCTCTGAGAAAGCACCTGCAGCACAGCGATACCTTTCAGCTGCTCTACTTAGATCTGTAGTCGCCTTATGTAACACAAACCAACACAAGTCCAACTTTCTTTCTTTCTTTCTTTCTTTTTTTATATAAAAGCAGGGATAAAATCTATCAGCTTCTGATAATTCTGGCTGCAGCAGCCAAAATATGCAGTTTTCAAAGTCAAACCTGAGTCAAGGGGTTGTGTCTGACTAATAAATGAAATCAGTGAAGTGTTGAGGCGGACTCATTAACACATTAAGATCTAAGGTGCCCTTTAAGGAAGCACAGCGTAACCCGACCTGAAAAATCAGGGTTTCAGACTTGTTTTGATGGCACAGTGACATTTACAATGTAGACTAATGAAGCTGTTGTTGCCTGACAAGAAACAACGCTTCACACAACTTTTACTTCCAGCATCACGTTTGTCCCACGCCAGCAACTGGATACCTACTCACTGGCCTTTCTTTTTAACATTTAAAGTTTAAAATTCTCCTTACATATAAAGCTCTCCATGACCAAGCTCCATTGTACATAAAAGATCTTATAGTTCCATATATTCCAAATAGAGCACTTGGCTCTCAGACTGCAGGTTTACTGGTGGTTCCCAGAGTCTCAAAGAGTACTATGGGAGGAAGGGCCTTTAGCTATCAGGCTCCTCTCTTATGGAACCAGCTCCCACCGTGGGTTCGGGAGGCAGACTCCCTCCACACCTTTAAGATGGAGCTGAAAACCTTCCTTTTCCATGATTCTTATAGTTAGGATATGAGCATCTCCTGAGTTGGAGTCTGCATGTATGGGACCCAACTGTCCAGGTTCTGCTCTTTGCTCTTATAGTTATGGGTAGTCTAGCCATCCATTACTTATGTAGCAATGGGGATGTTACCTGATGCACTGAGAAGTACCTCGCTCCATTTCTCTAATATATTAATGTATAAATATATGCCAATATTGCCGTTTCTAACTTATTTCTCCTTTTTTCCGCAGGTCTTCCTGAATAAGTGCAGTTGTACATGTTGTTCTGTCTTTCCTGTCCTCTCCACCCCAACCAGTGGAGGCAGATGGCTGCCCTCCCTGAGCCGGGTTCTGCTGGAGGTTTTCTTCCTGTTAAAGGGGAGTTTTTTCCTTCCCACTGTCGCCTCGTGCAGCTCAGGATGGGGAATTGGATCCAAGTCATGACTCGATGCAATCAGTTGGTTTCTATTATAGGATATGTATGAATTGGCTTGAAAGGATGTGTATGTAAAGTGTCCCGAGACAACATTGTTGTGAAGTGGCGCTGTACAAATAAAGTTGAACTGAACTGAATTGAAAGTAATAAGAAAGGCAAGAGAACACCATTAGAGGTGAGGATGTAAGCATCTGACTCGGCTTCACCGACTGGAGCTGAAAGTACAGGTCTGATGAAAGATGGATGTCGAATTAGCTGCCGTTAGAGGCCACGTGATCGAGAAAATACGCCAAAGATCAGCATGTCTTATGTCTCCCAAAAGTTGCCGATTTTCTGGAAAACTAAAGAAACTGTTTTTCCTGAAGAGTCTTGCTATCTTAACCCTCCAACGTTTACTGTAAATGATGTCCTGCTGAGTTTTGCTCTTTGTCCATCATTCTCTAAAGCGTAACGTAGACTACGTGAAACACTGATCTCTGCATCTTTACATAAAGCGATACCAACAGATGGTATTTCATTTACTCCAGAGGGAAATTATAATCCTAATCCACTCAAGTGCAGCTCTAGAGAACAAAAAACAAACTGCCACCACATCTAAAGAAGCTGCTTTCTGGTGAAGAACAACCTGAACTGTTGAGCTGGCAGCCGTTTCAGCGACGGACACGTCATCTGGCGAGCAACTTACGATGAGTTGTTTGAGGCCCATGAAGGACTGCTCCACGGAGTTGGCGGTGAAGACCTGGCGCTTTGTGGCCGCCTGCTCTCCCAGGAAACGTACCATCAGGTCTTTAACTGCATCCCCCTGCACAGAAACACACCCATCAGAGACGTAAGTCAAAAGGCCACATTGGACTACACCAGCAGACAGCCAGAGACACGCTCTGCACACGTTCAGCCTGAGCGCTAAAGGCGGATCTTCAAATGAAACTTGACATTAATAGTCACTGTGAACTATAGAAAGTTGGCAAAAATAAGCATACAAGAGGAATCAATAGAAAAGTAAACATTGAGCTCAGTGAGGAGAAGAAAACCTGCAGAAAATGCTTTTTTTTTAAAACGCAGCTTTTCATTTAAATCTGGCTCTTAGGGCAAGATGGTGGAAGAATCATTCCATCGTCAACACATTCAGAGTGGATAACACACAATCTGAGCTAGGAGGAAGCTGGATTTCTTCAGGGTTATTACAATAGACTGAATATAAAAAGATGGGCGGAGCCTCCGTCACGTCACCCGTAGGTTTCTGAAGAGCTGAATTGAAGCTCGGTGGGCGGTTCCTACCATCACCATCTTAGCAGGGGCATGCGTGTCGTCTCGCCCGGAAAATATAAATATGGGCAAAGAGGTGGAGCTGAGAGGGGGGCTGTGGGCGTCATGGTGGATGACTGACATCGAGTGATCTCTGAGCTTTCTGTAGCTAAGAGCTAACCGAGCTAACCCAGAGATAACAGGAGCTAACCAGCTAATGGAGGTAAGCGGGCTAAAGCTAAGTCACGTTGTTAACAGGCTAAAAACCGCGGTTGTTCTACGTTCTCCTGACTTGAAGCGGGAGATCGGATACCTGTCAATCAAAAGGACACGCCCCTAAATATGCCAAACTTCAAGATTAAATTACTTTTAAACGGGCGAGTTAGAAAAAAATTCACTCCCCCCACAGTTGTCATGAAGGTAAACCTGACCTATTAAACCTAAAATGGATTTTTGAAACAGGCTGTAAACATGTTTATACCTGCTGTAAACATGTTTATTTCTGCTGTAAACGTGTTTATTCCTGTTGTAAACATGTTTATTTCTGCTGTAAACATGTTTATTTCTGCTGTAAACATATTTATTCCTGTTGTAAACATGTTTATTTCTGCTGTAAACATGTTTATTTCTGCTGTAAACATGTTTATTTCTGCTGTAAACATGTTTATTTCTGCTGTGAAGTTGGTCTTTTTAACATGGGAGTCTATGGGGATTTGCTCTGTTTTGGAGCCCCTAGTGGATGAAGGGGGAACTGTAGTTTTATGCACTTCTGCATCTGCTTCATTTTTAACCGCTGGAGGCTCCGTCCATCTTTCTTATACAGTCCATGGTTATTACAGATAAATAATGCTTTAAAGAAGCTCGGAAGATGTTGACAAGAAAACAAAACAATGGCTTTCTGACACAGCAAATAAAACAAGCGATGGAGAAAATAATTAATCTGTTTAATAAAAGCTTAAATAACGACCTAACTGAAGATAAAAATACTTATAACAGCTGAGGAATGGAGTGTTAAATGAAATAAGAGACACTGATGTACTATGAAGTGCCAGCAGATGCGATGTACTGCCTCTGTGCTTGTCCTACCTGCAGGTTGTCAAACTTGAGTCCAGGCATTGTGAGTCTGTTGGTCTCTATGTAGGCCGGGCTGTACTGCTGCGTAGCCACAGAGATCAGCACCTTCCTCGTCTCCTCACACGGCAGCCAGGCATCATGGCGCCTGTCCACCTCATTCAAGCTCAGAGCCGTGGCAAATGGATCGTCGCTCCCCGAAAACACAGCCTGAAGCTGGTTAAAGGGCTTCGCTTGTGAGGCTGTGGATGAGGCTTGACTGGGAGTTGGGACCGTCTGCGGTGGAGGAGGTTGGGGTTTGGTGGCTGCATCAGCAGGAGCAGGACCAAAAGCTGAGTTTGGAGTGGGAGCACCAGAATCCAAAGGCCCTCCTGGGGTAGAGATGGAGGAGGAGGTGGAGGAGAGCTGGCGCTCAGGTGTAAAGGCAAGGGGAGCGGGGGGAACCTCTGCATTTGGGTTGGAAACAGAGATGAAGGAGGATGGGGCCGTGAACGAGTCGAAGAAGTCCGAGGCTGGATTGGTCTGTCCGTTGTCTGTGAAGAACTTACTCAGGCTCGGACTGGGCTGGCACACAAGCGGGGCAGTCAGCTTGCTGGGGGTCACTGCCTCGTCACTTACCCCAGCACTCCCCATGCTGAAGCTCGGAGACTTAATGAGAGTGGGCTGGAAGCCATCAGGCATCAGCGACTTGGGCTGGGTGCCCTGGCTGAATATGGTGCACACTGGTACAGGCTCGTCTTTTGGACTTGTTCCTTTGGTTGTCTCGGGTTCTGGTTCTTCAGTCGTATCAACAGATGGACTCTGAGTGTCACCAACAGAGGTTGCATCCTGCTCTTGTGTGTCGCATTCCTCCGTGACCTCCTCTGAACACTCTTTCTCCTGTTCGTCCACCGCAACCATAATCTCAATTGTATTCTGTCCGATTTCATCTTCCTCCTGTTTGCTTCCCGAGGCTGCGTTCTCCTCCTCACCTCCATCCAAAAAGGAGTCGATAGGAGCCACATCATCCTCCTCACTATTATTAGGAGAGTCAGAGATCATGACGCTCTCCATCATCTGGTCGTTCAGTCTGTCCATCAGGCTCTCTGAGGGCGTGGTGCTGCTCTCCTCCAGAGGCGTGACAAACTCCCCAACGCCCAGGTCAATGCTGTCTTGTTGGGGTAGGACGTTGTCTTTGGAAGGGGTCTTTCTGGCGGTGTCTTCATTTGGGTCTGGGGTTGAAGTTTCCCTGCTGACATCTTCCACTGGGATGTCCAAAGTGATAGGTCGCTGAGCTTGAGCCTCACCTGGATCCATCTTTATGTTTAAACACAGCAAAACACGACCATTTAAATTTCAGCTGCATTAAACTGCAATCACAATTAGACTGTTTAACATTAATCTTTAATTTAATCTATTGAATCTAATTATCTTTTTTTTCTTTTCTTTTTTTTTTTTTTTAAAGGAACACCCTGAATTTCCCCCCTGAGGTTGAGGAGGATGTTTACTAGTTCCAGGAAGGTCTCTCAAGTTCCTCCTGTGCTCACTCTCATGGAAGTGTCATAGAGGTGGTTCATTCATATAAATACCTTGGTATCTGGCTTGATGATGCTTTTACTTTTAAGCCCCACATAGAAAATCTTGTTAGGAAACTAAAACTCAGATTGTTTTTTATCTTTTAAAACAAATATTGTTTTTCTTTTAAAGCTAAAAAACAGCGAGTCGCTGCTATATTTTTATCTATTTTAGATCATGGTGATCTATTGTATGGGACTGCTTCAGCTACATAAAGTTGACACTGTTTACCATGTATCTCTGAGGTTTATTGTAAAAGCATGACCCATCATTGTGAATTGTAATCTAGAGTAGGATGGCCTTCGTTGTCCATCAGGAGAACGGGGCATTGGTATATTTTTTATTTATAAGGCCATACTTGGGCTGCTGCCATCCTATATCTGTGATTTAATCACACAGAGATGTGTTGATTCTTATATTTTGCTATCAAATGATCATTTGATGCTTTCTGTTCCATTTGCCGGCACAGAACTGGGAAAAAGGGTCTTTGTCTACTCTGCTCCGTCTAGGTGGAACTCTATGCAGAGAGACTGGAAACTGTTGCAACTTATTTCTTTGAACGGTTTTAAGTTCAGAGTGGGAGATTTTGAGAAGTCCTGTTTTAGTTATTCTTGCTGCCTCTTGGCCAGGACTCCCGTGAGAAAGAGGTTCTTAACCTCAATGGGACTTTCCTGGTGAAATAAAGGTTAAATAAAAATAAAGTATCTATCTATCTATCTATCTATCTATCTAACTGGCTGTGTCACACAATATAGCAACTTAGTCACTTCCTATCACTACTGTTTCATGTGATCATTGGTACAAACTGATAAATCAATAACAGCTACCCTTATAAAATCAGCCTGGTGGTTTTATTTGTACAAAACCTGCTGTCATGACGTCAGCAGAGACTAGAAACTGGTTTTATTTGTATCAAACCTGCTGTCATGACGTCAGCAGAGACTAGAAACTGGTT
The DNA here is from genome assembly GCF_933228915.1 of Telmatherina bonti. Lineage (NCBI taxonomy): Eukaryota > Metazoa > Chordata > Actinopteri > Atheriniformes > Telmatherinidae > Telmatherina > Telmatherina bonti. The sequence continues at coordinate 5,761,262 of NC_136631.1, forward strand.
TTATTTGTACAAAACCTGCTGTCATGACGTCAGCAGAGACTAGAAACTGGTTTTATTTGTATCAAACCTGCTGTCATGACATCAGCAGAGACTAGAAACTGGTTTTATTTGTGTCAAACCTGCTGTCATGACGTCTGCAGAGACTAGAAACTGGCTTTATTTCAGAATTAGCTTTTTGCTAATGCTACTTTAGCACTTTAGCTTCCGTAAGCTAATGTAACGAGCCGGATACAAATGGCACGATCTGGTAATAATCAATTAAATTAATTATACATCTTGCATGTGTCGTTACTCAATAAAGAATCGCGTATTTTAAAAAAGAGAAACATAAAAAGACGACGTTATGATGTTTCTTACCTTTCTGCACTGACAGATAGAACCGTAGTGCGCATGCGTTAGGGAAATAAACGCAAGGTACGGTGTGTCGGAAGGAACAAACTTCCCCCATAACGGACATTTCTTGTATTCTCGTACATTCTTTACGTAAAATTAAAACCCAACTAAACGTTGTACCACGGTATTTAAGTACTTTAGTCAAACGCTAAATCCGTATGTTATTAAAATCGCGGAAGTCCTGGGACTGTTTTGTTTTGAGCTGTTTGAGTCTCAAATACAGAATTTTTCAAGATTATTTTCATTTAGTTACCGATTCATTCAGGTTGAAGAAGCTGCGGTAAGAGCCTGAATAATGGAGGACGACGCTCCTGTCATTTATGGTCTCGAGTTTCAGGTACGCATCAATTCATTGTGACACCATTCATTTTTATCTTTAGCAACATTCTATTCTATTCTATTCTATTCTATTCTATTCTATTCTATTCTGTTCTGTTCTGTTCTATTCATTGGGATGATTTGTGGTTGTTGTGCTGGTGTACCTTGCAGGCGCGTGCACTCACAGCCCAGACAGCTGAGACTGATGCTATTCGGTTCCTGGTGGGGACACAGTCACTAAAGTTTGACAATCAGGTGAGAAAAACAGTTAAAAGTCTGACTGCATTGGACTTGTGCTTTTTGGCTATAAATAACCTGACATATCTGAGGGTTTAGGAACAAATAAAACACATTACAGGCATGGGAAGCAAAGCTGGGAATAAAAGCCAGAGTATTTTACATGTGGTCAGCTCTATTTATATACAGTCTGTGGGTCAGATGTTGCACCACTGAAGGTGCAAACTAACTAGAATAATAACAATAATTTATCTGCCATAAAGGTCGGTCTTATAGTAACCCTATCTCTGCATCCAACTTGTCTCAAAGTGGTGAACACATGCAAATAACAATGTACAGACAATAAAAAGCTGTTATCACACACACACACACACACACACACACACACACACACACACACACACACACACTCATACCTATATGTGTTAGGGCTGTGACAATATGCTTTTGTCTCGATTCGATTCAATTCCAATTTTTTGGGTGCCAATTTGATTTAAATTGCGATTTTCACAATTCTCCAGTATTGCTGATTTTTGTAGATTAAAAAAAAATGTGTAAAACTTTTTGTTTAGCTCGTCATTTTTCTTCATTTCAATGAGGAAAAAACAAGACAGTAGCCAGACCATCATTCTGCTGCTATAATGCCAAGAAGACAAATAAAAAGATCAATAAAAACAATTAAAATGACAAAAAATTTATAGTGCATTAATTTTTATTTATTTGAAAAAAAAAATAGATTTTTTTTTTTGGTGAAAATATTGATTTTTTTTTTTTTTTAATTGTGCAGAAAAAAATCCCAATTTCCGATTTTTTGATTCAATTTTCCCACCCCTAGTATGTATAGTGCAAAAAGAGCTATTTAAATGCTGTTAGCCCGACCTAGTGGCACTTCAACGTAAAATAGGACTCACATAGCCACTGAATTTTTCCAATCCATCTGGGAAACAAAGAAGAAAATACATTTCCAAGTATTAAAATGAATAACATTGCCCCTCCAAGCTCTGCCTGACATGTTTCTGTTAAGTCATCTCCATCCTTCTGCGCTCTGTCGAGTCCCAGTCAGTTTGCAGAGAAAACAGCTTCACATGTTGTCGATTTGGGCAGCTGTGGCAAAGCTTCTCATGCATGGACATGTAATCGCTCTTCAGTGCATTACAAAGGTGTGGACACCAGTGATTCTCCACCAATTCTCTCCTCAGAATAAGACTCCATGTTGTTCTTGTTCTGTTGTTCTTGCTCATCTTTTTTAACTATATATGTTTTTCTGGCTGGGTGATTGATCCAGGCACACATCCTTTGGCTCCCTGTGGATTTCTCAGTGTGCTCATATGCTTTGTTGGCCACTCCCCTCCCTACCAGGGAGGAACGCTCATGCATTTACATGGACACCATGATCTGGTTGCTTAAGTTCAGATTCCAGTCAGAAGTTTTCTTCTGCATCATCTTTTTATTAGGACTTAATTTGATCATTTCCACATGTTTTCCCTTTAATTGATGTACTGTTTTGACTATGTATTGACAAAAAAGTCAGTTGTAATCACACTGTTTATAAGAAGTTGTATCTTTTAAATAATTTAATGTTGCGAACATTTTGTAATAGTTTTAGTTATTATTAATTGTTTATATGTCATTTAATATACAGAAACAGTAATGTCATAATGCATGCACGTATTGCATGTTGTGTATTTAAAAGTCCCCTCACACTTACAAAGTTCTTGCAGAAAATAATGTAAATATTCAGTGAATTTTATCTGTTTCAAACAAGCTTTTCTGTCAGTTTTAACAGCCGATTTGTAGATCAATTGATTAATCCACAGTTTTATGACCATGCATGTTTTGTTAGCACTTTTCATACAGAGCCGATGTTCTGTACACAATCATAGGAAACAGACCAGAGAAAGCACACAGTGAGTTCTATAAGATACATACTGGGTTCTTCATCATCGTCATCATCAAACAAGCAAACTTGAGACAGATGATCTCAGAGGTCTTCGTGGCTCAGATCGCATCAGCAGATCAGATCTTTATTTCGGACCAGAACTCTTCAGAACGTTTACACGAGAAGCAAACCTTTAAATGAATTTGTTGTTTCACAGGAAGCCGGTGTGAGATCTGGACTGATAAATGTTTTCCATTTTGTTTTTCCGAGGACTCAGTCAGGAGTATTTTGGGTTATTTGCAGCTGACTTCATGATTTTAGTTAAATAGATCAGAAAAAAACATGATTATAATTTTCAAGTCTACAGAAAACAAATGAAGAACTTGCTATTTGAGATTTATTTTGAAATAGAAACAACTTTATAAATAAAAATTATAATTACAGTATTTCTAAATCATGCTGAGCAATCACTACCATTATTCTAGATAATCTTTAGGTTGTAAAAAGCTTTTTTGGTTCCTGCTTTTAAATGGCTGTTAAGAAGAAGAACCTGACACCAAGATTTCTGTGTGATAGGTTGGTTTTAACGTCACTAATCTTTGGACCTTCATGTTTGTTTCCAAACACAATCATTTCAAATTTGTCTTTATTTAGCTGAATATAATTCTGAAACATCCAACTACTGATCTGATTCAGGCACAAACAGAAGCTTTTAATGAGACCAGAGTTCCCTGGTGAGATAGGAATATAGAGCTGAATGTCATCGGTATAGTAATGATCAGACATTTGGTTTGTTTCCATGATCCCAGCTAATAGGAGGGTTTAGATCCAGACAGCCCAGAGGAAAGTCTTTGGGAACTCCACATGTCATCTTTGTTTGAGTTACAGTTAAAGTTACTGAAGATGAGTACTGCCTTTATTTACCAGCAGGATTCAGACCAGATCATAACCAGACCAGAGATTCCCACCAGTTTTCCAGGCACTCTAATGGGATGTTACGGTTTATTGTGTCAAACGCAGTACCGAGATAGAGGAAAACAAAAACTGAGTTACTGTCATGAAATAATAAATGTTGGGCATTCAAAGGTGGGGTATGTAATGTTGGGGAGCTAGCAAGATGTGAAAGTGGCGCCCTGTCTTGGCCCCTCACCCTATCTTGGCCCCTCCCTCTAGATTGGCTCCTCCCCTGTACTGGCTTTCTCTTTCTCGGCTGTTTAGCAGGAGGAGGCAAATAAACCGAGCCTGGTCGGGAAATCCTTCCTGCATTTTCTCAGCCATGTTTGCCTTCCGAGTTTCTTCTTCACTACTTTGTATTTTCATCCTAACACGCTGTTTATATGCAGGGTGTGGCTATCAGGTATGTGCTGCTGGAGAGGGAGGAGGGGAGCCGGGAGAAGCTCATGAAATATAAGAAATGAACCACTTCATTTGGGTCAGAACGTTTGGATTGGTCAGAGTTTTTACAGATTTACAGTAAACTGAGGGGTCTAACTATATTTCTTATTGTTCATGATGACAGAATGTATAGACTACTATCAGGACGAGGAACCACTTCACCAGGAGTAAAAATAACCTGTCTCAGGAACATTACCTACCCAGCTTTTAAGTAGAATCATGCAAATCCAAAAAAGTTTATTGAAACAAAATCTGATAACAGTGGTGCATAAACCATACTAGTCTCAGTAACTTGTCATGTTTCAGGATGTTCGTTCGTCAAAAGCGAGAAGATGGATTCCTTTAGGTTTGATGCATAAGAGAAGTTATTGATTATTCATCTATAAATTAATCTGTTTGCAGCTGACATCACTGGTTGTGTTTCCATTACACCTAGAATTGTGCAATCACTAAATTTAGCAATAAAAGAAGCTGATGGAAACACCTACATTTAAAAAGAAGTCTCAAATATCGCTAAAAGATTCTACGCTCTCATGAGGGGGTTTTTCCAGATGCTTCGATACAAAAACATTTTGCAGAAGTGTGAAATGGAGACACTTTTTTCGCATTAACGTGTCCCTGGACCTGACGTGGGGGGGGGGGGGTCATGTGACCAGTTCATTTCGAGTAAAGATGGTGCGGTGTGGATCAAACAACAGCACATTTCTGAGTTTTAGAACAGAAAATGAGGGAGAAAAGCTTCGGAAAGCCGTAGAAAATCCTCTGCAGCAAATAAAAAACCTCAAACTAACATGGCTTCATTGCATAAACCGCAATTCACATAAAATCTCGTCCGGTTCACCGTTTAATGGACACACCTGCAAATAGCATTTTTTTTCTCAGTACTTACAAATATCGCTTTTATTTAGCAAAAAAAAAAAAAGTAATTGGAAATTCAGGTACCCATATTGATTATTGATGTAAACATCTTCACACCTGTCATTGAATTCAAGCTAATGCTGACCAGATTGATGTATCTGCCTCCACTGAGAAGCTGTGTGTGTGTGACGGTTTGTGAGCATGTTTATGTGTGTGTGAAGGAGACAGAATGAGAGTGTGTGCATGTGTACATGCACATCTTGCAGAGGTCATTACAGAGACAGATGACAGAAACAGTTGGCTCTAAACGGGAGGAGAAATAATTAGCTCTCTGAGAAACGGGGAAAGATCTGCCTTAAAAAAGGAGCCTTTTTTCTGGCCGGCTTCGGTGTGAAAACAGTCTGGCGCTGAACGCAGACGCAGCTCAGTCCAAGTCTTGTGCAGAGAGGCTGATGCAGAGCTTGTTGGGAGTGGTGACAATGCATCCAAGTGGATCTGTGTGATTTCTTATAACACTTTGTCAGTAGCTTTATGTGCCTTCTCTCTCTATGCTCAGAGTGAAACACAAAAAATACGGAAATGTTTTTTCATACCATCAGTAAAGAAGAGTTCTTTGTTTTGTGCACTGCTGTCTTTCTGCAGTCGGGTTATTCACCAGTTATCTTGACACAAAAACACTGGACTGTGTGAGAAACCGCTGAAGACATCCTGCAGCTTCTGACTTCCTCTGCAGGAAACCAGTCTGCAGCTGAATTCACTGCACAGATGTTGTCCTCAATTTCCTAGAATGATGATTTTGTCAGATGATGCTGCGGGTAGAAAATCAGGATTTTAATGGAGCAGAGCGACAATCCGGAAATGCTGTGTCTGCGAGTTGATAGGAAGTCCTAATGAGCTGCTTTTCAGTCAGTCTCTGACAAAACAAACACACAGATATGTGAATGAGAATGTTTTATGTTTTACTTATTGTTATTAATATACACTCGCACCGCTGTTTTCATAAACAGACGCTAAGATTTCAGAGTAAGTCCTGAATGGGCAGCCATCTGGCATGTTTGATCCCAATGAAATGGATCTTCTTGAGAGTTTGTTGTCAACTTAATGACACATTGATGTGAATGAGGTGTGTTGATTCAGGAAACATGTAAAATCTGCAGGACTGCAGCTTTCTAGGACCAGAACTGCCTGATTCTGTCCTCGGTCGAATACGTCGAGTCAAGTCGATTCGATTCGAGTAGAGTCTTGTAGAGCGTTTACACGCAGAAGTTATTCCGCCTCCAGATGCATCTTCTGAATGTGTAAGTTCACTTGTTATGTAATGTTAGTCAGAGTGATATGATCTTTGTTTTAAGGCAGCATTCAATACGATTCGGACCTTCAAACCGTCTGCTTCTAATTTTTATTTATTTATTTATTCTATTTAATAACACACTGAGGTTTATTATGTACATTTCTGGGGACATTATTCCCCTACAGCAACCTGAGGCGTCAGAATAACATTTCATGTGACAGCAGCATTTTGTCACATGCTAGCAACTGGATATCAACATATTGCCTGTTTTGAATGCACACCATGACTGATGAAGCAAATAAACCAGGAAGTGTGGAAAACAGAAAAATGAAAGGAAAATAACAAAAGATGAGACAAGAGTCAACATTTAACTGACTTTTACTGGTGAGAGGGAACTCAGAGAAGAGACCGGATGGGAAACGGTTGTTGAACTAGCCTCCATTAGGGGGTGCAAAAGTGCTAAAATCTGCCAAAGATAAGTTGTGGTGCTTTAAAAGTTCAGATGAAGTCTTAATTAGTATGTTTTGTTTTTCTCCATTTTCATTGAAAACTAAATGTACAGGTACGTCTCAGAAAATTAGAATATCATTAAAAAATTCAATATTTGTCGTCACTCATTTCAGAATGTAAAACCCAGATATCATATAGATTTATTGCACATAGAGTGAAACATTTCAACCATTTATTCCTTGAAATGTTGATGATTGTGATTTATCGATAATAAAAACCCAAAATGTCTCAGAAAATTAGAATATTGTGAAAAACTTCAATCTTCAAAGTCATGGCGTCACACCCTGATCAACTAGTAAACTTAAAATACCTGCAAAGGTCTCCTAGACCTTTAAATGGTCTCAGTCTGGGTCAGACGGCGACACAACCATGGGGAAGACTGCTGACCTGACAGATGTCCAGAAGACCATCATTGACCCTCCACTAGGAGGGAAAGCCATGAAGGTCATTTCTAAAGAAGCTGCTTGTCCACAGAGAGCTGGATCCAAGCATTTTGATGGAAAACTGAGTGGAAGGAAAAGATGCACCAGCAGAAGGCAGAACCGGTTGGAGAGGATCGTCAAGCAACATCCATTCAGGAATCTGGGAGCTTCACAAGGAGTGGACTGAAGCTGGACTCATCAAGAGCCGCGACGTACAGACGGATCCTAGACATGGACTACAGATGTCCCATTCCTCGTGTCGAGCCACTCCTGGACCAGAGACACCGACAGAACCGTCTCACCTGGGCTACGGAGGAAAAGGACTGGATCTCAGATGGAAGCAGATTCTGCATTTCATGTGGAAACCAAGGTCCCAGAGTCTGGAGGAAGAGTGGAGAGGCCCAGAATCCATGTTGCTGGAAGTCCAGAGGGAAGTTTCCACAGTCAGTGATGGTTTGGGAGCCATGTCATCTGCTGGTGTTGCTCCACTGGGTTTTCTGAAGGTCACAGTCAACACAGCATCTAGCAGGACGTTTTAGAGCTCTTCATGCTTCCTTCTGCTGACAAGCTTTATGGAGATGCAGATTTTATTTCCCAGCAGGACTTGGGACCTGCCTACACTGCCAAAGGTACCAAAAGCTGCTCCAATGACCACGGTGTTACTGTGCTGGATCGGCCAACAAACCACCTGATCTGAACCCTGTAGAGAACCTGTGTTGTCAGGAGGAAGATGAGAGACACCAGACCCAACTATGTAGATGACCTGAAGGCTGCTATCAAAGCAACCTGGACTTCCATTACACCTGAGCAGCGCCACACGCTGGTGGCTTCCATTGCCACGCCGCGTTCATGCAGTAATTCATGCAAAAGGAGCCCAACCAGGTACTGAGGCGCGGAAATGATCATACTGTTTAAAATATGCTTTTTCTCATTGATCTTATGTAATATTCTAATTTTCTGAGACGCTGAATTTTGGGTTTTCATTATCTATAAGCCACAATCACCAACATTTCAATGAATATTTGAAATGTACCTGTAAGAAAGAAACTTTTGTGAAAAAACTTTATGGAACCATTTGTGAGAAATACTGTAAATCTGCACGGCTCCAGTTGTCTTTTATGTCATTCAGCATACTGCAGCAGGACAACTGGTTCAAAGTACGAGTCTTCCTCCTATCCAAACCCTTCCATGCTAACACCTCTTACCCATTACCTGTGAGCACAGAGTCCACAGTCAGTGCAAGCAGGATACCATCTCAAAGTAGTCTGAACTAACTTCCACCTCAATCTGTCTACAGCCAAAGCTAACTGAGTTCTGTAATATCTGCAAACTCAGCGCATTAGCATCCTAACCTTAAGATTAATATGTCATTTCATGTATAAAAAGATGAATGTATCTAGAAATGAACAGAATATAGAATTCCCGAACAAAAGATGAGTAGCTTAGAAAGATGTAGTGATTATGGACCATCCTCCCAGAAACAGTTATTTATTTGCAGTTATGACCTGCAATAATTACTGGATCATTAAAAGATTTCTGCAAACAAAAGGCTCAACGCGAAACAGAGACACTGAGTTTTTTATATGTTACATACATAGTTTGGATGGTTTCCGACCCCTTAGAAGCTATAGAGAGTAATCAGAGTGGAAACCGTTGGAGGCAGTGTTGAGCTGTATAACTGATGTGCAGCCTGTGAAAGCAAGAAGGAAGAAGAACCTGCGATGTGTTTAATGGCTGTACGGATCTTCACCGACACTCTGTTTGTGTGTCTTTCTGAGAGAATACACCATCATGATCTCCACCATCAACACGCCAGTCATTACCTGAAACTGTCGCTGAAACCTGCAGGGAAACTGAACTCTGTACTGCCCTCTGGTGGATCTTCTGCCTAACAACCACTCCAACGTAGTGGACCTTTAATTCACCAAACTGGGTGGGTGCATGGCTGGCTCTGGAGTGGGGTGGTTGGGTACTGTGCTTGGGATGGCTGCCGACTGCCCGGGCCTCGGGGTTCTCTGGGTCTTCCTCTTGCCTTTTGTGTGGGCGGGGCCACATTGGTATGACCACTCTTCTCTGAACATGTTCCACTCTGTATGTTCTGCATGTGACACAGTCACTGAGTCGCCTTATTTACTAACAGCAGGTAGTTTTCTGTCTGTGTGTCTGATTTATACAGTGAGTTCTAGGTTCTCCTGACAGTTGATTTGTCCTCCCGCAGAGGGAACATGACTCCAATGTGTATATGTGTATATATATGTGTATAAATAGGCGGGTGTGTATGTGTGCTTATGTATATGCATATGTATGTAGGTTGTTCTGTTTCGCCTTCTTTCTCTCTCTTTTTCTCTCTGCTGGGTGTTTTTCTGTTTTTTCTTCTTCTCGATTCTTTTTCTGTCCTTCTGTCCTCCCCGGTCCGGTCCAGCAATACAAACTTTGTAATGCAAAAATCTAGGCAAAATAAATAGAAAAATAAAATAAGAATCCAGAATATCAAGGGGAGCATTATATCTATAATTTGCCCAGCAGAGCACAGCATCCAGAAAATCATTCTGCCTGCTTAAATGCTGGACAAGAAAAATAAATAAATTCACCAAACTGAAACTTTAAAGTCAGAAACTCTTATTTCTTCATTTGCTTTGTTGCTATAGGGAGTTGGAAATGATTATTCTTTAAATAGAAGTGGCAGGTTGGTAAAAGAAATAATGCTGTAGAAGAGATGTATCCAGCTGGCTGGTTTAACCTCCATTCATTACTAATATTGGTCATTTTGTAATGTAATTTTCTTCATATATGTCGCTTGGATGCTGAATTTAAATAAGCAAAGTCTTCATCAACACTCTTGTATAAACATACTTGTATAAAAGCAGTTTGTTTCCTGCATTAATATCATACAGAGCTTAAAAGTTGGATCATTATTTGTCTTGGAAGAGACCCTGCCCAGTTCCTTAAATCCATGTAACTGGTTGTCTTCTCCGCTCCGCATCGTTGTTGCTGGCTAACATTTGTTAGCTTGCTGAGTTTGAACTCGTATGAAAAATATTTTCCGATTGGCATTTCAGCCCTGATGGCTCCTGCTGTATCCAAAAGCCTTCTGGCCTCTCCACCTCCCATTAAGCATAATGCAGGGTGGAAATGTCTCTTAACTCGCTGAGCACCTCTCAAATCCCTCAGAGACCAATAGTCGGAATGACAGATCGGAGGCCGCTTCGGCATGGCATTTAAGGCTGCTAACGAGATAAAGCGCCTGAGCTTGGCACCTCTCACCCTTTTGCTACTCCTCCGTCCCGCTTACTGTCATCTGTGCGACTAAAGAGCTTTAGTGGTGAAGCTCATGAAGTGGGGGCCACAAGCCAGCTTGGCTTTAGCCCTCCCTCGCCCCCTCCTCTTATCAGCCTCCCTCCTCTTCTCCTCTCTGCCTTAATTCCTCCCACCACTGGCACATAATTAAAAACGCTGGGCTCAGTGCCCATGTGGCTGAAGGCTATGAGTCACTCCCCAGACTTGGAGGAATGAAGGATAAATCACCTGGGGAGGAGGGTTGGAACTTCTCTCCTCTTACACCTGGGTTCATTTGGGGGGACCCTATTACCAGGCCCTCCAATTACCCTGTCCTGCCGGCCTGAATTTATTTGTGCTGCACCCCCACCATCATAAAATTATAACTTTGCGTAATAATTTTTAGCTCGATGCAGTCCAACTCAAGGTTAATAGCTGCCTCTCTGACTTTGAGGAGGCTGAAGGATGCTGCCGCTCCAACGCTCTTCTCCTGCACCTTTTCTCCTCCTCCTCCTCTCATCCTCTTGTTCGGCCTGTAAAAGCAGTACAGGCATGGGGAGTTGAAGTGCCTGGCGGGAGTTATTGTCCACTGCAACCCTTATTAAATGTCCTCGAAGGTGCTGCAAGTGTCTTTCTTATAGGAGATAGCGCCATTAATTGTATGATCAAACCTTGAGACCCTCACTGTTTTACGGCATTGTGGGGCCCTAAACTGCATTCAATCAAGGACCCACACAGAAGAGGTTTTCATCTAATGAAAAGAGCTCAGTTAAGAGGCGCTCCCATTAACTGCTCATGAATAAAAGCTAAGTTTGTTTGTTGAACTTGCGTGCTGTAAAATCCTCTCCACTGTGGAGTCAAAGCTTCAGGTTGGCGAAAGCCGGTGCGTTGGGAGGGCGGGGGTTCACTTGACAAGACTGCAGAACAGTTTCTGGTTTGTAATTAGTATGGAAAATATTCTCCAAAGCTCTTCTTGATATTTAGCTAAAAAGGAAGTTTATTTTGTGCTTTTCTGTGGAATTATCTGGTGAGGAATTTGCCAATGAGAGTCTGCAGTCGGTTGCCTTCCATGAGATGAACGAGACATAATTTATAAGTATGTTATTGTGACCATCATACACAGATTTGGTCTCTTTTATCACCAATAGTCTTAGTGACTATAAGTTGAGAGGATTTTCCATTTAAAAAAAAAAAAAAAAAAAAAAGCCCATCAGCAGTCTCTCCTGACATTAATGTCTGGCAGAATTCCAGCTCCTATGGATCTGCTGTTGCCTCTGGGAGACTGAGTCTGTGAGCTGTCACAGCATTTCGTTAACCCCCAATAAACCTCTTAAAGTCTTCATCTGAAGGTGTGGCTGCGATGCTCTGTGGAAGCGTGCGTTCTCAGAGGTCTTTACCAAGGACGTCGAGCTATCGCTGCGTTTTCAGTTGTTCTCATTTCAGGATTCACACAGACTCAACAGTCTGCAGGCCTCGTGCTTGCTACTGTAGCGAGGATTGGTCGCATGATCAGTCAGGAGGTTTGATTGCTTACCGCTTCTGCTGCCACTTGAAATAAGAAGAGTTCTTGGATTTTCCCACTGCAGCAGAGCTAACGTTCAGCTCAGCGGAGAACGGACCTGACTGAGGAAAGACTGATTGGACAAACCTTAAAAGTCGATGCTTAGTAAGGCTGCAATGATTTGTCAACTAAGTAGACAACGTCGACAATGAAAATTCATCAATGCGAAATTTCATTGTCGACGCGTCGTGTTATGAACGCCGTAAGGGCTTTTCTAATAAAACATTACCCCAGGCAACTTAACACCATTTACCAACCACAGCTTTTCAGACAGTAGAAGAACTCTAGACACCAAGCAAACGATGCAAAGCACCACAGGAAGTGGTGGAAGAAGGAAGACACTGACGGCGGTGCAACCTATTTCCAAAGTTTGGGGATATTTCACTCTGAACAAAGTGTCAAACAGGTGAAATGTGTCGTCTGCCACGCAGAGTTGGCGTACCTCGACAGCACAACAGTCATGCATGAGCGTCTGGAAGGAAAGCACCCCGGAGTCATGGTTTCCAGCGTTCCTGATGGTAAAGTTAGCATTAGCTAAAGTTAGCATTAGCGAGTAGCGATGTGCTGTTGTTACCTCTGCCAAAGAACTTCATTTTTTACCGCCGTTTATCTGTTTGTGTTCAAGATAACTCAAAAAGGTATGGAGAGATTTTCATAAAGTTTTCAGGAGTTGTTGGAAATGTGAAAAGGAAGAAGTGATTTATTTTGGTGGTGATCTGGATCATAGTTTGGATTCAGGAATGTTTTAAAGGATTCTGGCCCTTGTTTACCTACAAGGCTTTTTCAAGATGTAAATAATCATTTCAATGCAATTCTACGAAATGAGAATTTTATTGGTTTGTATTTTAATTACATGATTATTTTTTATTTTAGATATTTTATATTTATTATATATTTTTTGCAGTTATAGCACTTATTTTCTTTAAAATCTGTTTATTCATTATATTTACAGCACTTTGTGGCTGTGAAAAGTGATTTTATTTTATTTTAAGAAAGGCAAACATAAACAGAATACACAAAGAGAAATAAGGGGATAAAACAGACTATGATTGACCATATAGAAATTAACCACATCAGCTGTTCAATCTAAAGACGTAGAACCAGATATCATGCTGCTACACCTGTTAGGAAACAACAGCCACCTGCAATATCTGCAAAAAAGTTGACAATCATCCAGAGCACCAATAAAAATACAGACAAACTGGGAAAATAAAAATTGAAAAAAACCCTCAGAGGCCTGAATTACTAGAAACATACAGTATTTACTTCTACAATGATGCTTTTCTTTATCTTTAATGCCATTTGACTTAATTTTTATATTGTCCTGGGGGGCCCAGCTCTGGTCTTTGAGGGAAAAAATATTGCAAGTTTTCCATATACCCCTGCTCCAACAAACCTGACTCAAATGAATCAGTCATTTTGTTGAACTTGATTAGCTGTTGGATCCATGTAGTGTGAGCCAGGTGTGTTGGAACAGGGACACATGTAAAACCTGCAGACATCGGCCCTCGAGAACCGACTTTGGACTTCCCATTTAGTCTAAAAAATATTCATACAACATGTCATATTCATATAAATATTCTATAAAATATAGCTGTATTATTTTTTTGTCCTGTTTACTATCCATTTTCACCCATTAATATACTAGAAAACAGCCTTTAGACAAGTGTCAAAGGGTTAATATCTGCCAACATAAAGGTAGAAGGGTTTCGTCAATGCAACAAACGAGCAGCTTCTGGGTTTTACTAAGTACAGAAATGTGAACATATGAAGTGAGGGTGTCGTTGAAGCAAAGTTTTAATCTGCTGCAAAGGTTTGTTGACAAGAAACGTTTGAATAGAGTTGAAAATAAAAGGCTTTAGACAGAAAAGCTTGAATGGGGGGATTCCCTACCTCTTTTAAAGAAGCCATTTTAATGAACTTCTCCCACATTCCTTCTTGTTCCACCTTTCCTCCAAACATCTCCTATATATGCATTACTCACATGAATCCTCAGTGTCTCAGTGGCTGCCTTGAAGGCCCATCAAGCTGAAAATCTTCACTTGTATGAAGTTGCTTTGAAATGAGTGTCATATTAAAAACGGGGACTTTCTTTTTTTCTGTTTTTAGAGGAATCAGAGCAGCGAGTGCAGCTTTGAACTGCAGTTTGGTGTTTTTTCAGCCTCAACACATCTCTCTCTCTCTCTCTCTCTCTCTCTCTGCTTTTCTTTCAGATCCACATCATTGACTTTGATGATGAGAATAACATCATTAATAAGAATGTCCTTCTGCACCAAGCTGGGGAGATATGGCACATTGGCGCCAGTCCTGCAGATAAGGCTGTGCTCACCACCTGCTATAACAAGAGTGAGTCCCACTGTTTCCTTCTGTCTCTAGATCCATTCACTGCTTCTTTATGCTCCTTTCCTTTTCTTCCTCTTCTCTTTCCTTTTAGCACCTACTTAATTTAGTTTTTTTGTTTTTGTTTATCTTATAACCATTGACCCCATGCGGTGATCTTTAATGTTTGGCCAGTAATGGTCTTTACAGGTTTAATAGCCGTGTTAGAAGTCATGTTCAGACACTGATAGGATCGATACTAATGTGTGAACATGATGACCCGTAAGAGGGATAATGACTGTGGCTGTAAAGTCACTGTGACGGGAAAATCTCAATGCTTACGTGCACGTTATCGGCTTTTCCATGCAAGTTTCCATGCATCTGATTTCACATTTTTAACACAAAACCCATTATTGGAAACAACAAGAGCACCATGAAAAATCATGTTAAAACAGCTGTTTTTACCAAAAATGAGATCTTTTTAAGACTACTGCCGTCATTGGAGGTAGCAATGAAAATGTACTCGAGTAAAAGTACCACATTAACATTAATACTTAAATAAAAGTGCAAAAGCAAAAATACTTACTGAAATTATTGGCGAATGAGGTTGTCTATGATGTTGTGTGCAGACATGCTAACACATCTGTAGTATGAGCTGGACCATTTTAATTTGCTGTACTACAGATTATGTTACTGGGAACACTGGGACAATGCATGCTGGTTATAGGAAGGTTACTGTTCTTATAATTCAGGCTTGTACTGTTTTAGGGGTGACCTGCAGAGTTAAATGCCACTAAAACAAGAAAAAGACAGCAATTTGTGTTGCTGCTGCAGCAGAAAGAGGGTCAAACTTGAGGTACATGGACCCACCACGATCTGGATTTGACTGTCCAGATAGTGATTAGCATAAAGACTATGTCCACACAGAGATGAGTTGAGATTCATAAGGAACCGATGTTTTAAGACTTTTCACCATTTCGTTCATTAGACATGTTTGGGAAATGTCACAGTGCATGTGATCCATAAGGCTGTACGTTGCTCATTTCCTCAACTTTTTCATGATAGCATGAAGGGGAACTTCAGGAGAAAAAAGTTGAACATTAAAAAAAAAAAAAAAAAAAAAGAAAGAAGAGGGACAAACATATTTAATCCTACCCATTCTCGACTATTAATAAACAGTGATCAATATACAGCTTCTAGCACCAGATTGGATCATTTCTTCCTCCTGAAGTACTTTTATTCTTGGTGTGATAAATTAAACAAGGTAGAAACATTCCTCAGAGTCTTTGCATTTTGACATGAAGCATCACGCAGTTGCTGCTCATCATGATGAGAATCTTCCGTTCCACCTCATCACCATGAGAATCTCCCATTCCACCTCATCATGATGAGAATCTCCCGTTCCACCTCATCACCATGAGAATCTCCCATTCCACCTCATCATGATGAGAATCTCCCGTTCCACCTCATCATCATGAGAATCTCCCGTTCCACCTCATCACCATGAGAATCTCCCGTTCCACCTCATCATGATGAGAATCTCCCGTTCCACCTCATCATCATGAGAATCTCCCGTTCCACCTCATCATCATGAGAATCTCCCGTTCCACCTCATCATCATGAGAATCTCCCGTTCCACCTCATCATGATGAGAATCTCCCGTTCCACCTCATCATCATGAGAATCTCCCGTTCCACCTCATCATCATGAGAATCTCCCGTTCCACCTCATCATCATGAGAATCTCCCGTTCCACCTCATCATCATGAGAATCTCCCGTTCCACCTCATCATCATGAGAATCTCCCGTTCCACCTCATCATGATGAGAATCTCCCGTTCCACCTCATCATCATGAGAATCTCCCATTCCACCTCATCATGATGAGAATCTCCCGTTCCACCTCATCATGATGAGAATCTCCCGTTCCACCTCATCATCATGAGAATCTCCCGTTCCACCTCATCATGATGAGAATCTCCCGTTCCACCTCATCATCATGAGAATCTCCCGTTCCACCTCATCATCATGAGAATCTCCCGTTCCACCTCATCATCATGAGAATCTCCCGTTCCACCTCATCATGATGAGAATCTCCCGTTCCACCTCATCATGATGAGAATCTCCCGTTCCACCTCATCATCATGAGAATCTCCCGTTCCACCTCATCATGATGAGAATCTCCCGTTCCACCTCATCATCATGAGAATCTCCCGTTCCACCTCATCATCATGAGAATCTCCCGTTCCACCTCATCACCATGAGAATCTCCCGTTCCACCTCATCGCCATGAGAATCTCCCGTTCCACCTCATCACCATGAGAATCTCCCGTTCCACCTCATCATGATGAGAATCTCCCGTTCCACCTCATCACCATGAGAATCTCCCATTCCACCTCATCATGATGAGAATCTCCCGTTCCACCTCATCACCATGAGAATCTCCCGTTCCACCTCATCATGATGAGAATCTCCCGTTCCACCTCATCATGATGAGAATCTCCCGTTCCACCTCATCACCATGAGAATCTCCCGTTCCACCTCATCATGATGAGAATCTCCCGTTCCACCTCATCACCATGAGAATCTCCCGTTCCACCTCATCATCATGAGAATCTCCCGTTCCACCTCATCATGATGAGAATCTCCCGTTCCACCTCATCACCATGAGAATCTCCCGTTCCACCTCATCATGATGAGAATCTCCCGTTCCACCTCATCGCCATGAGAATCTCCCGTTCCACCTCATCGCCATGAGAATCTCCCGTTCCACCTCATCACCATGAGAATCTCCCGTTCCACCTCATCACCATGAGAATCTCCCGTTCCACCTCATCATGATGAGAATCTCCCATTCCACCTCATCATGATGAGAATCTCCCATTCCACCTCATCACCATGAGAACCTCACATCATGACACGTTGATCAAAGTCAGGATGGATCCATGTTTTCATTACGTCTCCACTGGTCTTTAAAGGTTTGATGGTATTAAATCATTGGGAACCAGTTCTAGCTCCACCATTAAGCCACCTTGTTCCTGAGATCCCTAACAAAATTGCAGCAGCATGTTTTTTAGCTTCACTCCTTATAAAGATATAAATAAAATCAAATTTATACATTATATTCAGCTACTAATTATGAATTTGTTTATTTTTTCAGCAAATTTCCGTCTCTTACAGAGTGGTAATCTTTTTTATTTCTGGGAGATGCAAACCCTCTTAGATCCTCTTTCATTACTCAGATTTATCACTAATCTCTTTACAATTAACCTTTATTAGCAATTAGTTGTGAGATTTTCCACTGAAAACCTTTTTTTCGTTAACTTGGTACAGCTTTCACAGTCTTGTCCTTGAAATCAAGGCTTTCTGCTGTTGTTTATCAAATGAAAACAGTCAAGCACACATGATTAAAGTTCGAATCTCATGAAGGAATCACCTTTTTATGGCTTGGATTTAGGTTGATATTTATTTGTGATTTGTTGGGTATTGGTTTAGATTCTACGATTATAACTTAGTAAGCACTTTGCTTACCTAAAGTTGCTTTAAATGAGCTGAAGAAATAAAGTTTGCCTCCAGAGTTTCCCTGTTTCTGAACAGTAATGACAGAATAATATTTTTAGCAGCAGAAGGGGTACCTGTCAGTTACAGCCTGTCTTAGTGTAGGCGATGCGTCTCTGAGGCTGCATCAGGCTCGAGAGGACGGCCACATCAGGAGGGACACAGAGTATAAAAAGGTGGGACATGAGGTAGTCACCTCTGGGATGGCGTGCCGTCTCTCTGCCGCCTCTTTGTCTCCCTCCGATCTTCGCTCTTTGTCAACCGAGCTCTGCACGCCTCAGCTCACAGGATGACAGCTTCTCTGGACAGCCGACCACGCACTGCTGCACCCGGCCACACACACATATCTGCAGCCATGAACACACACAGGATTCAGTAATGGATGCAGCGTGTAAGTGGGGAAATTTTGTTGGCCACTAAGTTGTGTTAAACCAATTTAGAGCCGGCGAACTTGCTATGTGATGCATTTAAGAAAAAAGAACCTGGATCTCAGTGAGGAAACTGCATTGTTGTAGCAGTGTGGGTCCAGCAAACAGCAGCACACTGGTGATGTCAAACACCAACACAGAAAAAAAAGGTCTAGAATAACCCTATAGAGCCCAGTGTGACGAATGTGCTACATGGAGTTTGAGACATTTTGTGTCCCTTTATGGTAAAAACTCAATCTATTTGAGCACAACCTGGTTCTGGTTTCCTGCCGAGCAGAGGCTACCACAATAATAATTATGACATATCACAAACTAATTAACAGAAAATATCTCCTCAAAACTTTCTAATATTTCCTATATTTGTTTAAGGACACAATTAATTTTGAAAGTTAGAATTTTCTTACCATTTTTTATTGGTAAGGCCTTAAAGGCCTACCAATAAGGCCTTACCAATATATATGGTAAGGTATATACCTTATACATACCTTATGCTTATATATATATATATATATATAT
>NC_136631.1:5780419-5842919 GCF_933228915.1 Telmatherina bonti
TGGAGGTCTTCCTTCCTGGTTCCAGTCCTGATGGAGGTTTTCCTCCCTGGTTCTGGTCCTGATGGAGGTTTTCCTTCCTGGTTCTGGTCCTGATGGAGGTTTTCCTTCCTGGTTCTGGTCCTGATGGAGGTTTTCCTCCCTGGTTCCGGTCCTGATGGAGGTTTTCCTTCCTGGTTCTGGTCCTGATGGAGGTTTTCCTTCCTGGTTCTGGTCCTGATGGAGGTTTTCCTTCCTGGTTCTGGTCCTGATGGAGGTTTTCCTCCCTGGTTCCAGTCCTGATGGAGGTTTTCCTTCCTGGTTCTGGTCCTGATGGAGGTTTTCCTCCCTGGTTCCAGTCCTGATGGAGGTTTTCCTCCCTGGTTCCGGTCCTGATGGAGGTTTTCCTTCCTGGTTCTGGTCCTGATGGAGGTCTTCCTTCCTGTAATTGTATTTTGTGCAAAAATATTGAGAAAATACCGAGACCAGACTGAAACCAGAAACACACACCCAGTAAATCTTACCCAGAAGGCGGGAACACACACACACACACACACACACACACACACACACACGCCTTGTGTGTGTGCGGCTGGCTTCCTATAGGACAGGCTTGGATTAGGCCCATATGGATGCAGTACAGCGAAGAGGGGACCAATCTGAGGAGCGAGAGACATACAGGGAGACAGAGAGAGAGAGAGCAGTGCCTCCCTCTCCCCGACGTAGATATATGGAGCTGTAAAACCTCCAAAGCTCTACCCGACAGTATTTACATGCCGTCCTGTAGCCGCCTTGTTGCAGAGCTCAAGGTCAAATGCACATAACTTATAGTGTTTAATAAGACAGGAAGTCAGGATGAGATGCGGCGCAGCAACTGTCTGCCTGTATCCGCGCCGCATCAGTTAATTGATACTATGGGGAAGCATACGGTGTGTAAATCCCGACGTGGAGGGTATGTTTTAATTGGTGTGCTGATGAATATGTGAGACAGGGAGGAGGAGATGCTGTTCCTGAGAATCTTCAGGGTTTATGCACCGAGGCGGTACCCAGCCAGCGTCTGGTTGCACCTCGGCTTGGTGGTGTTCTCATGGTAGCGATAAAAGGACAAACCACACGGCTGGTTTTTGTTTTAAGGCGAGGAGAAGTCGGCTTTGTTTTCCTTTGAATCAGCCACTTTATCTGAAACCCTCACATGGTAATGTTTGTCTTTTTCTGCACATTTTACAGTTTCAGTCATGTCTCTTTACAGCCCATGCAGAAAAGCAGACTGAACATCATTCTGTGAGAAATGCATGGCTCAATAACTGTGGAAACTAACTCATGTAACTTTGGTTACTTGTTAAATCAACCTTAAACCTCACAAATCAGGTGGTACAAACGGGAAAATCAGTTTGGTGCCTACTAGGGTGGGAAAATCCAATCAAAAAATCATAAATCTGGATTTTTTTTGCTTCACAATTTTAAAATCGATTTTTTATTTCCAAATAAATAAACTAATCCGTGATGAAGTCATTTTTATTGATCTTTTTACTTGTCTTTTGGGCTATATAGCAGCAGAATTATGGTCTGGCTACTGTGATGTTTTTTTCTAAATTGAAATCAAGAAAAATGACGAGCAAAAAAAAGTTCTATACATTTTTTTTGTTTTTAATCTACAAAAATCAGCAATATCAAAGAATTGTGAGAATCGAATCAAATTGGCACCAAAAAAAATTGGAATTGAATCGAATTGTGACAAAAGCATATTGTCACAGCCCTGGTGCCGACATGGGGTGTTTAGGTGCTGGTACAAAGCTGGGTCATCCAAATGTCGGATTTTTTCATGCAGTTTCATGCACTTCGAAGACAGGATGGATAGATGGATAGACGGATGGATGGATGGATGGATGGATGGATAGATCGATGTATAGATGGATGGATAGATCTAGTGGGACTCTATATAGTGTTTAATAAGACGGCTGCAAACTTCTGGTTTCCCCACTTTGAACTTATTAGAAAAGAAGAGCAGATGAAAATCCAGATGACCCAGCTTTCCACCAGCACCTAAACGCACCACATAGACATGGAGTATCAGAACTGCTTGTGCATTTATGCACTGATCGGTGTGTGAATGCTGTTCTGCGAACCAGGTGATCCATGCACACGTATTGAACGACAGATTGACTGCATTGGAGCTTTTTTCAATCCAAATCTATTAGAGTTATGAAGCTTGTAGGTAAATAATTCATGTAAAAGGGTTATTTTTGTGCATTTTTGTGCATTTCTGCTGTTTTTGGATGGGTAAATTTATTATATGTGGATATTTGTGTGAGCATTTGAGCACATATTTACGAGTACCCAAAGATATCCAAAAAAGACTGTGATTTGTTTGTTTTTATGAAGGATCCTCTGACTTCCTGAAGTCCACATATAAGCAACAAGACGTGAGATAACGTTCACACAGATCAATCACTCTGCAGTTTAACTGACAAACTAACACACCCAAAACTCTGTATAACTCACACTGCAAATAAAGTATTTTATCAAAATGCAAAATTAAAGTTTAAAAAAACCCCAAAACATATATACATAATATATATATATATATATATATATATATATATATATATATATATATATATATATATATATATATTTATTTATATATATATAATATATACATATATATATATATATATATATATATATATATATACACACATATATATATATATATATATATATATATATATATATATATATGTATATATATATGTATATATATATATTATACATATATACATAATATATATATATTATACATATATATATATATATATTATACATATATATATATATATATATATATATATATATATTATATATATATATATATGTATAATATATATATATTATATATATGTATAATATATATATATATATATATATATATATATATGTATAATATATATATATATTATATATGTATATATATATATGTTAGTGTAACTACGATGACTTCAGACCTAAATCTGGCGCTCGCTCTGAATGAATCCTATGAAACTAAAGATGCAGCTTAATATGAATATTTAGCAGCTTCAGGTCTGCTTTTAAACACACGAGATCTGATTGCAGAGCAGTAATCAGTCATTAGAGAAAACTAATGAGCCTGCCTGATCAGACATGATGAGACTGCTTTAGTTGAAGCTTCTCTAACTTTAGCAGCAGACAACCTTTTCTGTTTTTGTGATCAGGCTTATTTTGCAGGTGAAAACACCTGTTAGTGTCTCCGTATGAAGGATTTATTTTTGTCTCCAGGTGAGGAACTGAAGTCAGCTGCTGAAAGCCTTGAGTTTGCATGTTGTTAGCGAGCCGAGTCCATGACTTGGTGCTCCTCAGGAGGGCAGTAAAAGCCGTCCCTCAGCAGCCATGAATTTACAGCTCTAATAAACACGATTCCTCAGCCTCCCCCACCGCCTCCCTCCCTCTCTCTGCACCACCTTTTCTGATGGAGCTCTGCATGTTGGAAACCTGGATTTAACCCAAAGCAAACTTAAACTTCGTCTTCCCTTCCTTCCTCCGTCATTTCCTTTATCTCACTCAAACACGGAGGCTCTCTCGTCTCCCAGGCTCGGGCTTTGTTGCGGCTGCTTCAGGGTAACCAATTAAACCGGGGAAAATGGACTTCTCAAACTGCTGAACTCCTTAAATGAATGGCATCATTTTGCAAGCAGCAGTTCTGTAGCTGGGACAGAATCAGACATCCAGAGCTCCAGCCAGACCACATCTGAGCCGGACATTTTACATCTTTTAACCCAGATTAAATGCAGCTTGTTTGTTTGTTTTTTTTTTTTTACTTCAGCTGAGAAGTCACTCTGAATCAGACCTTAAAAAGCATGTAACAGCCTTTTGAGGCCAAAGTTTTACGAGGCTTATTGCCAGGTTTCTGACTCCGCTGACATATGGCGAGGCTCAGAGTTTAAAGCACTGCCTTCTCTCTTGGATTGAGCTTCTGTCTTTATTTAGAAGCTGAAGCCATCCAAACTAAGAGAAACGAACAAAAGCACACGAGAGATCCAAGCATCATCAAGAGAATAATGAAAAGCAGCGAATGCAGCGCTGTGCAGAGAATACATACTTTAAGTAGAGCGCAGTGGAGGATCCCAACTCCGAGAAGCGTGGAGTAAAGAATCAATACTCTGCAGACGGCTGTATGCAGGGAGCGATCAAAGCAAAGTATGCAGTAAAAGCTACACTTTAGCAGCAGAGAGGCAACCGTGTGTTCCACCCTGCTGGAGTTAGATTGACAGAATTGGGCTGCAGGATTTACCAATAAATACTCTGGGCTAACTACGCAGAACCCAGTAATATGTTATTGTCACCTTCATTGGCAGTTTATTACTCCAGAATGTAATTAGTGGAGTCAAGTAATATGACTTCACACACACTTAAAGCCCGGTCGATATGCTCATGACTCTGATATTTCTCCTCTTAATAAGAAAAAAATCCAATTACAGCCTGAAAATTTATTTTAAGGTACAAGTAAAGCAGTTATTGATATCTAGTGGTTATGTTTGAGATAGCAGCCATGTGAAATGCTGTTTTCCCAAAATCTGAGGAACAGACTGGATGTTTTCCACCTTCTCAGCTGCTTGTTAACACGAAAACACAGCGTTCAGGAAGGCTCTTACATTCAGGAGTCTCCATTTCAGCTCCACATACACATGGTAGCATCAGAATCTGGAGGGGTGGGGGGGATTTTCCTTTTTTAGTAAAATATAAATATATCATTTAAATATTTTTTATTAAAAAAACACATCAGATAGGATCACCATTATAGTGTTACATGATGAGGTGGAACGGGAGATTCTCATCATGATGTGGTGGAACGGGAGATTCTCATCATGATGTGGTGGAACGGGAGATTCTCATCATGATGTGGTGGAACGGGAGATTCTCATCATGATGAGGTGGAACGGGAGATTCTCATGGCGATGAGGTGGAACGGGAGATTCTCTTAGTGATGAGGTGGAATGAGAGATTCTCATCATGATGAGGTGGAACGGGAGATTCTCATCATGATGTGGTGGAACGGGAGATTCTCATCATGATGAGGTGGAACGGGAGATTCTCTTAGTGATGAGGTGGAACGGGAGATTCTCATCATGATGAGGTGGAACGGGAGATTCTCATCATGATGAGGTGGAACGGGAGATTCTCATCATGATGAGGTGGAACGGGAGATTCTCATCATGATGAGGTGGAACGGGAGATTCTCATGGTGATGAGGTGGAACGGGAGATTCTCATGGTGATGAGGTGGAACGGGAGATTCTCATCATGATGAGGTGGAACGGGAGATTCTCTTAGTGATGAGGTGGAACGGGAGATTCTCATCATGATGAGGTGGAACGGGAGATTCTCATCATGATGAGGTGGAACGGGAGATTCTCATCATGATGAGGTGGAACGGGAGATTCTCATCATGATGAGGTGGAACGGGAGATTCTCATGGTGATGAGGTGGAACGGGAGATTCTCATCATGATGAGGTGGAACGGAAGATTCTCATCGTGATGAGGTGGAACGGGAGATTCTCATCATGATGAGGTGGAATGGGAGATTCTCATGGTGATGAGGTGGAACGGGAGATTCTCATGGTGATGAGGTGGAATGGGAGATTCTCATGGTGATGAGGTGGAACGGGAGATTCTCATGGTGATGAGGTGGAACGGGAGATTCTCATGGTGATGAGGTGGAACGGGAGATTCTCATCGTGATGAGGTGGAACGGGAGATTCTCATCATGATGAGGTGGAACGGGAGATTCTCATCATGATGAGGTGGAACGAGACATTCTCATCATGATGTGGTGGAACGGGAGATTCTCATCATGATGAGGTGGAACGGGAGATTCTCATCATGATGTGGTGGAACGGGAGATTCTCATCATGATGAGGTGGAACGGGAGATTCTCATGGTGATGAGGTGGAACGGGAGATTCTCATCATGATGAGGTGGAACGAGAGATTCTCATCATGATGTGGTGGAACGGGAGATTCTCACCATGATGTGGTGGAACGGGAGATTCTCATCATGATGAGGTGGAACGGGAGATTCTCATGGTGATGAGGTGGAACAGGAGATTCTCATGGTGATGAGGTGGAACGGGAGATTCTCATGGTGATGAGGTGGAACGGGAGATTCTCATCATGATGAGGTGGAACGGGAGATTCTCATCGTGATGAGGTGGAACGGAAGATTCTCATCGTGATGAGGTGGAACGGAAGATTCTCATCATGATGAGGTGGAATGGGAGATTCTCATCATGATGAGGTGGAATGGGAGATTCTCATGGTGATGAGGTGGAACGGGAGATTCTCATGGTGATGAGGTGGAACGGGAGATTCTCATGGTGATGAGGTGGAATGGGAGATTCTCATGGTGATGAGGTGGAACGGGAGATTCTCATGGTGATGAGGTGGAACGGGAGATTCTCATGGTGATGAGGTGGAACGGGAGATTCTCATCGTGATGAGGTGGAACGGGAGATTCTCATCATGATGAGGTGGAACGGGAGATTCTCATCATGATGAGGTGGAACGAGACATTCTCATCATGATGTGGTGGAACGGGAGATTCTCATCATGATGAGGTGGAACGGGAGATTCTCATCATGATGTGGTGGAACGGGAGATTCTCATCATGATGAGGTGGAACGGGAGATTCTCATGGTGATGAGGTGGAACGGGAGATTCTCATCATGATGAGGTGGAACGAGAGATTCTCATCATGATGTGGTGGAACGGGAGATTCTCACCATGATGTGGTGGAACGGGAGATTCTCATCATGATGAGGTGGAACGGGAGATTCTCATCGTGATGAGGTGGAACGGGAGATTCTCATCGTGATGAGGTGGAACGAGAGATTCTCATGGTGATGAGGTGGAACGAGAGATTCTCATCATGATGAGGTGGAACGGGAGATTCTCATCATGATGAGGTGGAACGGGAGATTCTCATGGTGATGAGGTGGAACGGGAGATTCTCATGGTGATGAGGTGGAACGGGAGATTCTCATGGTGATGAGGTGGAACGGGAGATTCTCATGGTGATGAGGTGGAACGAGAGATTCTCATCATGATGTGGTGGAACGAGAGATTCTCATCATGATGAGGTGGAACGGGAGATTCTCATCATGATGAGGTGGAACGGGAGATTCTCATGGTGATGAGGTGGAACGGGAGATTCTCATGGTGATGAGGTGGAACGGGAGATTCTCATGGTGATGAGGTGGAACGGGAGATTCTCATGGTGATGAGGTGGAACGGGAGATTCTCATCATGATGAGGTGGAACGGGAGATTCTCATCATGATGAGGTGGAACGAGAGATTCTCATCGTGATGTGGTGGAACGGGAGATTCTCATCATGATGTGGTGGAACGGGAGATTCTCATCATGATGAGGTGGAACGGGAGATTCTCATCATGATGAGGTGGAACGGGAGATTCTCATCATGATGAGGTGGAACGGGAGATTCTCATGGTGATGAGGTGGAACGGGAGATTCTCATCATGATGAGGTGGAACGGGAGATTCTCATCATGATGTGGTGGAACG
Organism: Telmatherina bonti; assembly: GCF_933228915.1. Taxonomy (NCBI): domain Eukaryota; kingdom Metazoa; phylum Chordata; class Actinopteri; order Atheriniformes; family Telmatherinidae; genus Telmatherina; species Telmatherina bonti. The sequence continues at coordinate 5,787,992 of NC_136631.1, forward strand.
GGAGATTCTCTTAGTGATGAGGTGGAACGAGAGATTCTCATGGTGATGAGGTGGAACGGGAGATTCTCATGGTGATGAGGTGGAACGGGAGATTCTCTTAGTGATGAGGTGGAACGAGAGATTCTCATCATGATGAGGTGGAACGGGAGATTCTCTTAGTGATGAGGTGGAACGGGAGATTCTCATGGTGATGAGGTGGAACGGGAGATTCTCATCATGATGAGGTGGAACGGGAGATTCTCATGGTGATGAGGTGGAACGGGAGATTCTCTTAGTGATGAGGTGGAACGGGAGATTCTCATCATGATGAGGTGGAACGGGAGATTCTCTTAGTGATGAGGTGGAACGAGAGATTCTCATCATGATGAGGTGGAACGGGAGATTCTCATGGTGATGAGGTGGAACGGGAGATTCTCTTAGTGATGAGGTGGAACGGGAGATTCTCATCATGATGAGGTGGAACGGGAGATTCTCTTAGTGATGAGGTGGAACGAGAGATTCTCATGGTGATGAGGTGGAACGGGAGATTCTCATCATGATGAGGTGGAACGGGAGATTCTCATCATGATGTGGTGGAACGGGAGATTCTCATGGTGATGAGGTGGAACGGGAGATTCTCATCATGATGAGGTGGAACGGGAGATTCTCATGGTGATGGTTCTTGAAGGTGCTCACTGAGTAAATAATCCTCCATTACTTAATTGTGGATCTCCAGAAAATTCCTTGCACAGCCATTGATTCCTCCACTTCGTTGTTCTTCAAGCAGCGATTTATGGTGAGAATATGGGCTTGATTGATGTAAAAGATTCTTCCTGGTTGGAGACGAACGTAACATTTAGCTTCCTTCACACATCTTTATTGTTCCACTCAGCAGCTTTAAACTTATCAGCCTGAATATAAATTCAATATCAGTCAAGAGGAGCTAAATCACACCGTAAACCATAAAAAGATAATGTGAAAGCAAACATGTTACATGTTCTCTGACTGCAACTCTTCTCCGTGTGTGTGTGTGTGCATTTACAGTGTGCTGTGGGAGCCCATGGGAGATGGCAAGCGTGTGATTTCATTGGCTGATAACCATGCGCTGCTGTGGGACCTGCAGGAGAGCGCCACACAGGCCAGGGTAAGACACACAAACCGTGCAGCACAGAGCCAACCTGACCATATCGCTAGAAAAGCTAGCTCATTATTTGATAACCACCGTATCGTCTTGGTGTTATCAGACGAGCACATCCTCTCTCTGTGACAACAGCAGTGTCCACTAGTCTGTTCCATACACACATTCACACACACATATCTGTTAGATCTAAGTCGAGTCTCCTTTAATGATATTCTGGTCAAGTCTGTCCCACAGTGATAGCAAGAGTCTTGTTTAATAAGAGCGAGAGAAGTATGTCTGCAGTTGGCTGAAGGGAAGCTGCAACACACCAACACATGTTGGTTTCCCATCCAGCAGGGAGGTAAAAGTTGAACATTAATGTGTAGGTTGTCCTTTTCCTGCTGTCAAGAAGACGTATTTAATCTGACTACGCACAGTTGTATCCAATCCAATCCACTTTATTTATAAAGCACATTTTAAAAACAGAAAGTCGCCAAAGTGCTGCACAAAGTTGAACATCACAAAATAAAAATAACAGGAAATAGTAATGTCGTTAAAATGATAAAAACAGGTAAAACAATTAAGGGGAGGGAGGGGGTCCGAGCAAAGATTATGAGGAAATCACAGTCGTGGTCGGTGATGCAGAGGGGATTACAGACAACGCAGCCGCATATCGCAAACATTTTCCACTGATGATGAAGTTCTTCCTCAGCTGATTCTGGACGGGAATATTTACCTCCTGAGGATGATGACTGGTCGCCTAGCAACAGTCAGAGTGTTCTGTTAGAAATCACCTGCATCATAATCACGTACCTGAGGAATCACATGGGCGAGGACGGCTTCACCTGACCCAGGTCGGGGAGAGGTTCTGGACGGCTTCGCCTGACCCAGGTCGGGGAGAGGTTCTGGACGGCTTCGCCTGACCCAGGTCGGGGAGAGGTTCTGGACGGCTTTGCCTGACCCAGGTCGGGGAGAGGTTCTGGACGGCTTCGCCTGACCCAGGTCGGGGAGAGGTTCTGGACGGCTTCGCCTGACCCAGGTCGGGGAGAGGTTCTGGACGGTTCTGGACGGCTTCACCTGATCCAGGTCGGGGAGAGGTTCTGGACGGCTTCACCTGACCCAGGTCGGGGAGAGGTTCTGGACGGTTCTGGACGGCTTCGCCTGATCCAGGTCGGGGAGAGGTTCTGGACGGCTTCACCTGATCCAGGTCGGGGAGAGGTTCTGGACGGTTCTGGACGGCTTCACCTGACCCAGGTCGGGGAGAGGTTCTGGACGGCTTCACCTGATCCAGGTCGGGGAGAGGTTCTGGACGGTTCTGGACGGCTTCACCTGACCCAGGTCGGGGAGAGGTTCTGGACGGTTCTGGACGGCTTCGCCTGATCCAGGTCGGGGAGAGGTACTGGACGGCTTCGCCTGATCCAGGTCGGGGAGAGGTTCTGGACGACTTCGCCTGACCCAGGTCGGGGAGAGGTTCTGGACGGCTTCGCCTGACCCAGGTCGGGGAGAGGTTCTGGACGGTTCTGGACGGCTTCGCCTGACCCAGGTCGGGGAGAGGTTCTGGACGGCTTCGCCTGACCCAGGTCGGGGAGAGGTTCTGGACGGCTTCGCCTGACCCAGGTCGGGGAGAGGTTCTGGACGGTTCTGGACGGCTTCGCCTGACCCAGGTCGGGGAGAGGTTCTGGACGGCTTCGCCTGACCCAGGTCGGGGAGAGGTTCTGGACGGTTCTGGACGGCTTCGCCTGACCCAGGTCGGGGAGAGGTTCTGGACGGCTTCGCCTGACCCAGGTCGGGGAGAGGTTCTGGACGGCTTCGCCTGACCCAGGTCGGGGAGAGGTTCTGGACGGCTTCGCCTGACCCAGGTCGGGGAGAGGTTCTGGACGGTTCTGGACGGCTTCGCCTGACCCAGGTCGGGGAGAGGTTCTGGACGGCTTCGCCTGACCCAGGTCGGGGAGAGGTACTGGACGGCTTCGCCTGACCCAGGTCGGGGAGAGGTTCTGGACGGCTTCGCCTGACCCAGGTCGGGGAGAGGTTCTGGACGGCTTCGCCTGACCCAGGTCGGGGAGTGGTTCTGGACGGTTCTGGACGGCTTCGCCTGACCCAGGTCGGGGAGAGGTTCTGGACGGTTCTGGACGGCTTCGCCTGACCCAGGTCGGGGAGAGGTTCTGGACGGTTCTGGACGGCTTCGCCTGACCCAGGTCGGGGAGAGGTTCTGGACGGTTCTGGACGGCTTCGCCTGACCCAGGTCGGGGAGAGGTTCTGGACGGTTCTGGACGGCTTCGCCTGACCCAGGTCGGGGAGAGGTTCTGGACGGTTCTGGACGGCTTCGCCTGACCCAGGTCGGGGAGTGGTTCTGGACGGTTCTGGACGGCTTCGCCTGACCCAGGTCGGGGAGAGGTTCTGGACGGCTTCGCCTGACCCAGGTCGGGGAGAGGTTCTGGACGGTTCTGGACGGCTTCGCCTGACCCAGGTCGGGGAGAGGTTCTGGACGGCTTCGCCTGACCCAGGTCGGGGAGAGGTTCTGGACGGTTCTGGACGGCTTCGCCTGACCCAGGTCGGGGAGAGGTTCTGGACGGCTTCGCCTGACCCAGGTCGGGGAGAGGTACTGGACGGCTTCGCCTGACCCAGGTCGGGGAGAGGTTCTGGACGGCTTCGCCTGACCCAGGTCGGGGAGAGGTTCTGGACGGCTTCGCCTGACCCAGGTCGGGGAGAGGTTCTGGACGGTTCTGGACGGCTTCGCCTGACCCAGGTCGGGGAGAGGTTCTGGACGGCTTCGCCTGACCCAGGTCGGGGAGAGGTACTGGACGGCTTCGCCTGACCCAGGTCGGGGAGAGGTTCTGGACGGCTTCGCCTGACCCAGGTCGGGGAGAGGTTCTGGACGGCTTCGCCTGACCCAGGTCGGGGAGTGGTTCTGGACGGTTCTGGACGGCTTCGCCTGACCCAGGTCGGGGAGAGGTTCTGGACGGTTCTGGACGGCTTCGCCTGACCCAGGTCGGGGAGAGGTTCTGGACGGTTCTGGACGGCTTCGCCTGACCCAGGTCGGGGAGAGGTTCTGGACGGTTCTGGACGGCTTCGCCTGACCCAGGTCGGGGAGAGGTTCTGGACGGTTCTGGACGGCTTCGCCTGACCCAGGTCGGGGAGAGGTTCTGGACGGTTCTGGACGGCTTCGCCTGACCCAGGTCGGGGAGTGGTTCTGGACGGTTCTGGACGGCTTCGCCTGACCCAGGTCGGGGAGAGGTTCTGGACGGCTTCGCCTGACCCAGGTCGGGGAGAGGTTCTGGACGGTTCTGGACGGCTTCGCCTGACCCAGGTCGGGGTGGTCACAGGCGGTCCACCTGTGATGGTTGTAATGGATAAAAGTCTGTCACTGACGAGGAGTCTGGTTCTGGTTCTGGTTCTGAAGTGAAAAAGATTACAAAGTTTATTGAACAAAAAAAAGAAAGAACAGAAAAATACAAACTGCAACTTGGAGAGACGGTCCGGAGGTCCGACGGGGCAGAAGTCCGGAATGTTCTACCTGAGTCCCGGGCTGAACCGTCCTTTCACCCTCGCAGACGGGCGTCAGCTGCCCTGAATCTGTTATTCTAGACAAGAAATGTCTGCTGTTAGCTGGAACCCTCTTCAGGGAAGAGAGTGTTTAGATCCCAGATGTCTGAATGCAGACATCTGGGATTCTACACGTTGCTATGTCTGTAAAGGGGAATAAGCAGACACTGTAACATTAACTGTAACATGTAAAAACATTTAGTTGCATTTTTAACTCTAAATGGTAGAAAGAGAAACGGAAAAGACTGAACAGACCTGAAGTTAAAGTGTCTTTTTACTGTCTGCAACATATTAACTTTCCACATGTTTTTATCCACACGCATCATAAACAGACATGAAACCAGTCCAGACTTTTGTCTGTGTGGTCATGAAGCCGAGGTGATCATCAGCTGGATGGACCGGGCCTCTCTGGTCGGTGTTTGGACGGAGAGGAGTCTGTGTAGTAACAGTGGTAGTAAACTCTGGTTTATGATGCTTTAAGACCTTTAAAATCTTCAGCGTCTAAAGTGTTAATTTCATCATATGTAAGTTAATTACTTCAGTTTTCTGGTCTATTTTTTATTCTCCTTTCCATTATCTGGCTTTAAAATGAAAATATGAGACAAACCTCATAATGGATGAAAGTTCTTAATTACAACATCGTCAGCTTGAAACAAACATTTATCAGATTTCGCCGTTAAAACTCCAGCGAGATTCTCTTTTTTCTTTTTGTGGTTGTGTCCGTCGCAGAGTGAGGTGAAGAGGGGCTTCACTGTAAATTCACCAACTTCAGCCTGCCGGTTCTGCACTTAAAAAGGCCCATTATGTATTCAAGCTGCTAAACAGAGGTGTGTGTTCATCTGCGTTGTTCAGGCCGAGGCTTTAATGGCTCTGTGTGTGTTCTGTTCCATTAGAAGCTGGTCCTGATGAACAACTTTCACTCCGTTATTCATGCACACTTATTCAGAGCATCATGTTCACACACCTGACAGTTACGGTTTTGTGTGTTTTGGGAGATTTTCTGTTAAACAGGAAGTGTGGTGGTTTCATTTCACCACTAGATGGAGCTGTCCGGTTCGCTTGCGTTGATACGTTGGGTATTTTAGGATTTCTTACATTTTTTCTTATAATTTAACTTTTTTTTTTTTTTTTTTGCAACATTTCTTTGCAATAAATAAATATATATATACATATATATATATATATATATATATATATATATATATATATATATATATATATATATATATATATATATATATATATATATAATATAGATATAATATAGATATATATATATATATAATATAGATATATATAGATATATAGATATATATAGATATATATCTATATATATATGTATATATATGTGTATTATCTACCTGCATATTCACATATATACATACAAACATATATCCATACACATGTACATACAAACCTACATAAAAAAAACAGAAAATAATATTAAATAAATAAAATTAAAAACAGTTTAAAAACATACAACGGCAAAATAATACTAATGTTGACAGACATATATCTGAAAATGAAGTAAGTTCTAGGATTTTTTTATTTCCTGCAGTACAGGTGACCATATATTCCTTGAAATGTCTTCATTTAGAATTGCAGTCTTGCTGTTACCTTTTTCATTCCCATCACGTCTTTTACCCTTTCCCAATTTTATAACATTTTTTTTAACATCTGGTAATAACCTCAAAGCTGGGGCGATGACATCATAAAAAGATGGGCATTGCAAAGCAGTTTTGTGCCAAAAGTTCAGCTTATTGTTGTAAATTTACATTAAAGCGCATCAGTGCAATGCAACATAGAAAACTCTTTTAGGCTAATTATTGCTTCTTCAAGATATGAACTTATTCATGTGATCAAATCCATCAATAATCAGTGCGATGCTGCATACACATATATACACATACATACCCATCTACATACTATACTATATATAGTGTATATATACTATAAATAGGCTTCACTTTTAACCGCCTGAGGCTCTGTCCATCTTTCATATACGGTCTATGGCGGGTACCAAAGGACGTCAGTGTCCATGAGGCATTTATAAACTACTCAAACAACCTTAAAATCAATCACAAAATGCACGTGCGTTTGCCGTGCCATTTGGTCCTATTCAGACTGTGTGAACAGTCTACTCCAGGGTTTAGATAATTAGACATTGGTAGGAACTCCTATCTGGGCAGAGTCTGCAGTAAGCAGCTGCTTCGTCCTTTTAAAATCTGCGTTTTTCAGTAAAAGTTCTTCCGTGTCGTCATGCTCAGCTTCCCTTTTTGGACTTTCTTTGTCCATGTAAAGCACTCAACATCTCTGTTAACCTACCGGTTTAGCGTTGCAGCGCTGATTCCCAACATGTTTAGGCTCTTTAACCTGTTCAGACACACGCAGTGATGTTTGCTGTTGGTGTGTACTTACACCCCAACTCCCAACCCCATCAGATCCCCGGTGTGTAGCTCAGAGACGCCAGCAGCTTCCACAAAACGGTGGTAATTGATGCTCTGGGAATAAGAACGAGCTGCTTTAATACAGCGGATTAATCTTCAGAGGTGTACAATTAAAGTACTACTTCAGCTGACAAAGTGTAATCATAGTAACTGAAGCAAAATAATCATTTGATATCACCTTGGTCAGAATTACATGTGACAATCCTTTGATTCCACTGCTAAATTTATCATGTATTTCCTGTTTGTGAGGGATCAGTGTGTGTTGGCGTGACCCCGGCATGAGGACGAGTAGCCCACAGAGGTGTGTGCAGGGTAATGATCCCATTGTGTGGCACACATACCGGACAATGCAGTTATTATTCCTGCACTGAAGCAGCAGGAGATTGTTGGACAGTGATGTGCAGGGACGGGATAATGAGCGGAGGATGGAGAAAGAGGGAATGATGAAGGGTCCTGCTGATTGGGAAGATGAAGATTAGGAGAGAGGACGAGCGAGCCTGGGTAAGGAAAGAGAGTGGGTTTGATGAGGAGAAGGAGCTCAGCAGCAGAGATGAATTCCTCCAGTGCTGACGAGAATGCTAATCTTCTTACTTCCTCCCTCCTCCCTTCTTCATCCCACTCTCCTCTCCTGTTCCCCCAGTCTGTCAGAGGGTGATGTGTTCATCTAAAGCCATGTCCAGCTGCAGCGTGGATGGGCCTCCCGCTAGGCCCCGGCCTAGATTAGCGAGCGTGCGAGTTCGATGTGGGTGTGTGTGCATGCATACATAAGAGGGGATTGTGGGTAGGAGCGTTCCGGAGTGCATTGTTTGGAAAAAAGATTGCAGCATTTGTGGATGTGTGTGTGCAGAGCTCATCAATTAGACTCGCTGGTGGAAATGAGGGAGAACACCGCGCACACACACACACACACACATTGTCCTGCACATCTGCTCGCACACACCAACAAATACTAACACACCAGAGTCCAGCGAAAGCATGAACGCCGGCCGATTTGACAGATAGCTCTGCGTTAGCGCTGCTGGTCCTTTAAATGAATGCGTCCCCTTGTGTTGTGTGCACTGCCTTGTTAGGGCCCCTAATTTGGTTAGTGCGCTAATAAAGCCGGGAACCCGGGATGCACGGAGCCCGAGCTTCACCAGTGCAGCGAGAGTCCTGCTGCGTTGAAAAAGATTCTTCTCTTTCAGGAAAAAGTCGAGGGATTGCACCAGTTTGCACCAGTACCAACAGATGCAGGAATTACCCTGAAAGTCAGTCACTTTGTAGAAAAATAACAATTTATGCGACACAGACTGGTTCATGTTTATTTAATGGTTATTTGTGATGAAGTGGTTAAAACATGAAAAGTTGCTCTTAGTTGTAATGAGTCATCTGCCGTCTGGTTGGCTTAGAGCACGACTCTGTGGTATCCACACACTGTGCAAGCCACCCTTCGTCTTCATCAGACAGCACTGCTCCAATCCTCTTCACTGGACGGTTTGTTAGCTGTAATGAAAACAGAAAACCTGCAGATGATGCGGTTTATGCGCTAAACACCAGCTAGTGGAAATATCTGCAAATTGCACTTTGTTGACATTTTAGAAATATTGGTTTTATGTTGTGAAAACCTGTAAAGGAAACACAGATGTTGTGCAGAACATCACACGTTAGATGCTTTTAATTTGATTCTGGCGTGTTGAAGCAGGAAAACAGTGAAAACCTGCAGGGTTGCGGCTCTCGTAGGATCTGAATGAGTAACCCTGACTTAAATCAGCGGTTTCTAACTTATATTCCTCACAGGTCTTTTTCATGACCCTGTCCCCGACCCAGTGTTGAAACCACAGACTGTATATAAAAGATGGGCGGAGCCTCCGTGACGTCACCCGTAGGTTTCTGAAGAGCTGAATTGAAGCTCGGTGGGCGGTTCCTACCATCACCATCTTGGCAGGGGCATGTGTGTCGTCTCGCCGGAAAATACAAATATGGGCAAAGAGGTGGAGCTGAGAGGGGGGCTGTGAGCGTCATGGTGGATGATTGACATCGAGCAAACTCCGAGCTTTCTGTAGCTAAGAGCTAACAGCAGTTGTTCTATGTTCTTCTTACTTGAAGCGGGAGATCGGGTACCTGTCAATCAAAAGGACACGCCCTAAATATGCCAAATTTCGAAATTAAATTGCTTTAAAACGGACGAGTTATGAAAAAATTCACTCCCCCCACAGTTGTCATGAAGGTTAACCTGACCTACTAACTGAAAATGGATTTTTGTACCAGGCTGTAACCGTGTTTATTCCTGCTGTAAACATGTTTATTTCTGCTGTAAACATGTTTATTTCTGCTGTAAACATGTTTATTTCTGCTGTAAACATGTTTATTTCTGCTGTAAACATGTTTATTTCTACTGTAAACATGTTTATTTCTGCTGTAAACATGTTTATTTCTGCTGTAAACATGTTTATTTCTGCTGTGAAGTTGGTCTTTTTAACATGGGAGTCTATGGGGATTTGCTCTGTTTTGGAGCCCCTAGTGGATGAAGGGGGAACTGCAGTTTTATGCACTTCTGCATTGGCTTCACTTTTAACCGCTGCAGGTTGCCGCTTGGTTGAAACATGCTTTGTTTTACTTCTCACAGTAAATAACGTGTTCTGACTGAGTCCAGTCCTTCAATCAAGCCAAAGTTAAATAATAAAATATGGCCCACATAGTGTGGATGTCCAGAGTTGGTCCTTGAGGGCAGATGTCCTGTGGGTTTTCCATGTTATCCCTGCTTCAACACACCTGATTGAAATTAAATGGACCCAACAGCCTATGAACGTCTGCACTCATTCATTTGAATCAGGTGTGTTTAAGCAAAGATACATCAAAAACCTGCAGGATTGTGGTCTTTGAGGACCAGAGCTGGACGCCCTCGCCATAAACTGTAAACAAAAAGATGGGCGGAAATTTGGCGTGATTAGGGGCGTGTCTTTTTGATTGAAAGGTATCTGATATCTTGCTGCAAGAAGGCAAAGTGTAGAACAACGGCTGTTTTTAGCAGCTAATGGTGCGCCTTAGCTTTAGCCAGCCTACCCTAGTTAGCTAGTTAGCTCGGTTCACTCTTATCTACAGGTAGCTGTTTGATAGATGTTTATCATCCACCCCCACACTAACAGCCCCCCCTCTCAGTTCCACCTCTTTGCCTATTTCTGTATTTTCCGGGAGTGACAACACACAAGACGCTGTCACGATGGCGAAGGTGGGAACCGCCTAGTGAGCTTCTCTTTAGCCTTTCAGAAACCTACAGATGACATCATGCAGGCTCCGCCCATCTTTTTATATCCAGTCTATCGTATCAGTATAACTGTAATATAACTTCTTTTATTGCAGCGCGACATAATAAACAGGGTTAGGAACAGTGTTCATGGAATTTTATATCAAGGCTACAGCATCTTCCCCTTTTTCCTTTCTCATTTTATCATCCAACTTCTTTCTTTTCCTCCTTTCCACTCTGTTGTACTCCCTCCTTTAATCCTCTGTGGTTTTTTTCTATCAGCCCTCCTTCCTTCTGCTCTGTTGGCCTCTCTCTGTCTCCCACCCTCTGTCCTCCCTAGCTGAAATAATGAGAACGTACCAGGGAGCTGCGTGGTGACGGACCGATCGATGATCCTTGCTCCAGCAGGCAGAGACAGGAGGGAAGGAGGGAGGGGAAGAGAAATGGGAGAAGGAGAGAGATGAGGATAAAAACCTGCAGATAGTCAGGGAGCGGAGAAAAATGGAGCAGCGTGATTCTGCTTTTTAGAACTGCTAGATGCATCATAGCTTGAGGGAAAGATCATTTCCAAAAGCAAGTCAGTGGTTTTAATTGGATTCCGTGTTTAAAGCAGCCTGATGAAGTGATATTCCTCATAATTCTCAGTCCTTAAAACATTTACCTTTGATTAATTTCCACCTTCGTTTTTTTAAATTCATGGAACAGGTTTGATGAATATCTGATGACAAGCGTGTCGTTTGTCTGAAAAGCCTTAAACGCTGCAGTTTAACCTGCCTGCCTCGCAGCCAAACCTCTCTGGGTTTCCTCAGCTTTTCAGAGAAACCAGACGTCCCAGCAAGTTCAAACAAGTCTCGGCTGGGGCCGTTAAGGTTATAGATTTTATTGGTACAACTGTTGTCAAGGAAATAATCCTGATTTTACGATTATTGTTATTAATTCATTATCCAAACTGCTTAATCAGTTTAAGGGGAGTTTATCCCAGCAATCTTCGGGCGAGAGGCAGGGTCCATCCTGGGCAGGTTTGCAGTCCATCCCAGGGACAACACAAAGAGACAAACAACCATTCATGCTCACACTCATTCCTAAGGACAATTTAGAGTAACCAGTTAACCTAACATGCATGTCTTTGGACGGTGGGAGGAAGCCGGAGTACCCAGAGAGAACCCACGCATACACGGGGAGAACATGCAGACTCCACACAGAAAGACCACCGTCGAACCAGCAACCTTCTTGCTGTGAGGCTATAGTCCTAACTACTATACCCACGTGCAGTGAGTATCATTCTGCGATAATTAAGGTAAATGGTACTTATACTGGAAGTTTCATTCATTCATTTTCCTTATTGCTTAGTCCAATTAATGGCCACGGGGGGAGCTGGAGCCTATGCCAGCGCCCTCTGGGTGAGAGGTGGGGTACACCCTGAACAAGTCGCCAGTCTACCGCAGGGACACACAGAGAGACAAACCACGCTCATACTGGGACTTATGTAGCGCTTTTCCAGTCATGCTGACCACTCAAAGCGCTTTTCACATTCACCCATTCACACACGCTCATACCACACACTCATACCCCGATTGGCACCTCAGGGGGCAACTTGGGGTTCAGTGTCTTGCCCAAAGAAATTTTGGCACATCATCAGGGGAAGCCTAAAAGCCATCTCCCAACTTACCAGGAGTAAGACGACCCTGCTCTGTCTCCTGAGCCACAGCAACCCTATTTCTGGTTTTTTTTTTATGTAGAAATAAAAAAAATAAAAAAAAATAGAAAAGCACTTGGATAGTGTAGACCTCTGCCAATCAGCTCATTTCCAGTCTGTGTTCTGGTCATCCATCTTATATTGATATGCTATCAGATTCCAGATCCATTGATTATGATGGATCTGGTCTTAGCTATGTTGTCTTAGCTATATTGTAGTGTTTGTTCCATGTTTGTTCTCTTGCAGTGATGAAAAGTTGTTCCTGTCCTGAATGGCAGTATCCAGAATGTTGTTTCTGTTCTGAACAGTAGTATGCAGAATGTCATTCCTGTTCTAGATGGTAGTGATCAGACTGGTGTTCCTGTTCTGCATGGTAGTATCCAGAATGTTTTTCCTGTTTTGGATGGTACTTTCCAGAATGTCATTCCTGTTCTGGATGGTAGTATTCAGAATGTTTTTCCTGTTTTGGATGGTACTTTCCAGAATGTCATTCCTGTTCTGGATGGTAGTATTCAGACTGGTGTTCCTGTTCTGAATGGAGTATCCAGAACGTTGTTCTTGTTGCAGATGGTAGTATTCAGAATGTAGTTCCTGATCTAGATAGTAGTATCCAGAATGTCGTTCCTGTTCTGGATGGTAGAATCCAGAATGTCATTCCTGTTCTAGATGGTAGTATTCAGACTGGTGTTCCTGTTCTGAATGGAGTATCCAGAACGTTGTTCTTGTTGCAGATGGTAGTATTCAGAATGTAGTTCCTGATCTAGATAGTATTATCCAGAATGTCGTTCCTGTTCTGGATTGATATATATCCAGAATATCGTTTCTGTTCAGGATGGTAGTATCCAGAATGTTGTTCCTTTTTTAGATGGTAGAATCCAGAATGTTGTTCCTGTTCTGCATGGTAGTATCCAGAATGTTTTCCTGTTTTGGATGGTACTTTCCAGAATCTTGTTCCTGTTCTAGATGGTAGAATCCTGAATGTAGTTCCTGTTCTGGATGGTAGTATCCAGAATGTAGTTCTTAATCTGCATGGTAGTATCCAGAATGTTTTCCTGTTTTGGATGGTACTTTCCAGAATCTTGTTCCTGTTCTAGATGGTAGAATCCAGAGTGTTGTTCCTGTTCTGCATCGTAGTATCCAGAATGTTGTTCCTGTTCTGGATGGTAGTATCCAGAACGTCGTTCCGTTTCTGGATGGTAATATCCAGAACATTGCTCCTGTTCCACATGGCAGTATTCACAACGTTTTACCTGTTCAGGATGGTAGTACCAGAACGTTTGTCTTGTTCTGCATGGTAGTATCCAGAATGTTGTTCCTGTTGGGGATGGTAATTTCCAGAACTTTGTTCCTCTTCTGGACGGTAGTATCCAGAGCGTTGTTCCTGTTCTGGATGGTAATATCCAAAATGTTCCTGTTCTGGATGGTAGCATCCAGAATGGTGTTCCTGTTCTGCATGGTAGTATCCAAAACGTCGTTCCTGTTCTGGACGGTAGTATCTAGAACATTGTTCCTGTTCTGGATGGTAGTATCCAGAACGTTGTTCCTATTTTAGATGGTAGTTTCCAGAATCTTGTTCGTGACGTAGCCTTGATCCACATCTATCCTTGATATCCTGTAAAACCTGTTGGGAACTTCTCCCAGATTTTTCTCACTTTTTATTGTGGAGTTATGTGCAGATATACTGAAAATGGTTCTATCTTACAATGAGGAAGAATCCTTCACAACATTCCTGGATCCATGTGTTGATCCGGATCAGAGTCTAAGTTGGACCAGGACTTCTTCTCAGAGAAAATTTCATGAAAGTTCCGTCAAGTAGTTTTTGCCTAAAGTTGCAAACAAATCGATAAACGCTGGTAAAAACACAACGTTACGATACTTTCCACCATCTCTTTGGCAGCATTAAAATTGTGGCCCAGCAGGCATGTCCATGTTGGCCCATAAGGGTTAAATTTGTAATGCAGATTTGGGTCATACCTGAGTTTTTCTGCAGTTTTCACAGTGGACTCACCTGTCTTTCCCCATATGGGTTTGAAGCTGGTTCAGATTGGGTTTTATCTGGGACCAAGATAGGCTCCCCATTCGGACTGGGAAAATGAGCTGTTCTGGACACAAAGTTGGGGAATACGTTGACCACTGTGGGCACTGTTTGCTGCCATACTTTTTCTCTCTAACTTGTGATTCTGTGCTTTTCCACTGCAATTTTGCCCATGAATGGTTGGAATCAGTGCAGATTTTTAGATCTACATGCAACAATCTGCATGTTCTGACAGTTTAAACATGTTTATATTCATGCTTTGTGATGCTCATCATGTCACTTGAATGCTTCCCTTCAGAATAGTATAAATGCAGTATAAATGCCTTACCATGTTTCCTTTTAAAACAGGGATTGTGAAATAACTGTTTTGGACAAACGAAGAAAAGAATGTTGTTTCTTTTGAGACTGAAGAAAAGCTAATGTGTTCTGCTGTATTTCTTCATATTTTCCTCAAACAAAATAGATTAAAAAAAGCAGCAAGCAAACTGTCTCCTGTGCATCTGCTGTTGTTTAACATGGTCTCAAGGTTATTATTTTTCTGCTGTAGTGATACAATTTGGATCAGCATAACTTCTGAAATATTCCAAATTTTCAGGTACCAAATAAAGTAAAGAAACTATTAAATGTTTTAAAATTGATTTTGATTCTAAGCGTCAAACCTTAAAGCACAAAACACAAGTTTTGTGATATTTTTGGTCTAATCTGGAAGCAGTACTTTGTTTTTATTTATTAACATGTAAATGAAAGTATTTTTAGATTATAAAATAAATTTATGCTTTTTTAAAAGAAAGCAACAAAAATAAAACAAAGTTTAAATTATTAAACATAAAACATTGAATTTTGGTAAGAAATAATACTTCACTATAAAACCCCCTTTATCTCCATGAACACTAGTAGGACCTTCATTTCCAGGGAAACTAGCAGGACCTTCATTTCCAGGGAAACTAGCAGGGCCTTCATTTCCAAGGAAACTAGCAGAACCTTAATCTCCATGGAATCTAGTAGGACCTTCATTTCCAGGGAAACTAGCAGGACCTTCATCTCCATGGAAACTAGCAGGACCTTCATTTCCAAGGAAACTAGCAGAACCTTAATTTCTAAGGAAACTAGCAGAGCCTTAATTTCCAAGGAAACTAGCAGGACCTTCATTTCCAGGGAAACTAGCAGAGCCTTCATTTCCAGGGAAACTAGCAGAGCCTTCATTTCCAAGGAAACTAGCAGAACCTTAATTTCCAAGGAAACTAGCAGAACCTTCATCTCCATGCAAACTAGCAGAACCTTCATTTCCAACGAAACTAGCAGAGCCTTCATCTCCATGGAGACTAGCAGAGCCTTCATCTCCATGGAGACTAGCAGGACCTTCATTTCCAAGGAAACTAGCAGGACTTTCATCTCCATGGAAACTAGCAGGACCTTCATGATTCATCTCTAAGGTGGAGTCTCAGAGACTCATTAGCAGAGCTGATTTCTGCATTTCCGTCCCACCAGTGCTGGACACCCCTGCTATAGACTGTACATAAAAAGATGGGTGGAATTTGGCATAATTAGGGGTGTGTCCTTTTGATTGACATGTATCTGACTGCTAGAAGGCAGAGTGTAAGACAACCTCCGGCTAACAGCTTTAGCTTTAGTCCGCCTACCTCAGTCTGATGAGACGGACGTCTCTGTAACCAGCAGAGTCTTTTGTGTAGAGAAGTTCACAGTGATGTTCTCTGTTTGGGGTTTGAACTGTGTTTGGTTTGTTAATGCTGGTAGGGTGTTTCATCTGCGTTTCTCCCTCTCATGTTGCTATGCTACATGTTAGCTTTGCTGCTTCCTGCTGTCTATACTGCATGTATCTGATGCAGCTGTCTGTACAGGTGGCTCTAGTTATGAAAAGGTTAACTGATCAGAGACTCTGAAATGCAGATAAAAACATATAATTTCCTTCCTACAACCATGTGTGGCTATAAAAAGTTGGTGATGAAATCTATTTAAGAAATGGCTCCACTTCTCACTTAATGTGTGACATTTTCTGAATTGGTGGATGGCCCTAATCGCTGGTTTAACCTCCTAACTAATAGAGCATGATGGTCGTTTTGTGAACTGTGGTCTCATTTGCAGTGAAAGCGAAGTCAAAATGAGGTTTGGAGTACAACACAGCCTTTACGTGACGCAAAGAGCTCACTTTGTTTTTAAAAATCCTAAAACTACACGCTGGGTGGTGTGAATCTGCGGCTGTAGGTCAGAGTCATGTCATCTTCAGTCAGCCTGCAGGCAAGACTCTTTTTAATAAACCTCGTTATGCTGATTCAACGCACCTGTCACAGGTACCCAGGCGAATAAGCTCAGACGTGTTAATGAAGCTGCTGCGGTCCTCTGCAGGTCTCTAGCACCGCCACCCTGGAGGGGAAAGGCCAGCTGAAGTTCACCTCAGGCAAGTGGAGCCCCCACCACAACTGCAGCCAGCTCGCCACGGCGAACGACACGGCCATACGAGGCTGGGACCTACGCACCATGAGGTGAGCTCAGTTACCTCCGCCTCGGTTTTTCCGATAACTTCCAACACGCGCAGGTTTCTTTTCCTCGTTTCAAAGCCTTTTCTGTAAACCCTGATACCGATACTTTAATTGTCTATTATTTAAGGGAAAGGCGGATCGTTGTTTTATTATATAAATACTTCTCCTTCTCAGTGTCTGTATTGATCATTTCTCTGGAAACTTGAGGAAGTATGCTCCGTTTAAGACCGTGCCAGGAACAAGAACTTAAAAGCACCGCGGATGGTTTGAAGAATGAAAGAATAACAGGTTTTTAGTGCACGCTTTGCCAATCAGCATTACAGCATATTTTTTATTTTATTTATTTATATTTCTTGCACGGCATACTTCTACATGCACCTGACTTAAAGCCAGGCGGATGTTTGAGGAGGCTGGGTGTAAATCTGACAGAAGTGAGTCACATAAGAGTGGTGAAAGTTAAACTGCTGGAGATTAACGGCTTCGGTGGGTGTTTACACGTCATTACGAGACATTTCAGAGCAGTACACAGAAATATGTGTTTAATTACACTCATCATGCTGAGCGACAACATTTCCTCCTCATTATACATATTAGGAAAATCTTTGAGGTGTATTTTTAGATTAAATCATCGAAATCTTGCAAACTGCATCCCTTTATTGCCAAAAAGGTTGTTTTATTTCCTACATTATCGGCTCTTTCAGCCTGTATAAAAGAATTAATTTATGGTTATAATGTTTGATCTTTACTGTTTGTAAAGAGTAAAATATTTAAAAGGAGTAGATTTTAAATCAAAATAAAATAAATAAATTAATTAATGTCTGCTTGTGAAATAATGGGAGCTAGGTGGATTTATTGATTAAAATGTAATAGGAAAATACGAGACATACACAGAAATGGGAAAAAATATCATATTTAAAGGTATTTTTCAGAATTATTTATTTATTTTTGTCTATATTTCAGTTGTTTTCTTTTATTTATTCATATTTTTTAGCACTTAATTTATTAGAATTAAATTATTTTTTCTTCAGTTTTTTTCTGGTTGTCTTTGTTTTCATCGTTTTGATTTAAGCGAGATAATTTTAGAAAAATGTGTTTTTAATACAAGTGGAGCCTTAAACCTTAACTTTCTTTTACTTTTTAAGGTTTTAGTAAACTGAATAAATTAACAGCTAATTACACAAAATCAAATGAAGCCGAGTCTGCAATATGAACCGCCAGTCTTTGTGTCAACTTCTTCGTCACCGTTGTTCCACCGACACGATGTTTTAAATGTATTTCTCAGAAACATTTAATCGTCCGTTCAGTCTGCTTCTCTGATATATATATATATATATATATATATATATATATATATATATATATATATATATACCAGCTATTACTCCAGAAATCTAACAAGATTTCCTTTGGACCATCTTTAACTGAAGCCACTGAGATTTCCATGAGCTGCAGGGGAAAATGACGGAGTAGAAAGCTCAGGGTTTATTAAAGGGTCAGTTTCACAAAACATAAATATTGCATTAAAAACTGGTCAAGCAAAAAACTGAGAAAATAGAAAAAACTGAAATATTGCTAAAATGTTTTTGTCTTACGACGTGTTTTTTCCAACGTGTTCATGCAGAAGTTTGTCGCAAAACATTTTTACATGTTACCAACGTTACATAGGGGGGTCACATGATCAGTTTGGACGTGACAGAAATCTTTTTAAAAATAAACTTTATATAATTGCCTGTCTTGTTAGCAAACAACAACAAATTGCAGAGTGATAAAAGGAACTAGAGGTGAGACAGAAGAAAAGTTGCGGTGAATCCTCGGCAAGAAGAGGAAAACCCAGAAACATCATCATAAACTGCAATTCTCGTTTAATCTCGTCGTTTGTAATTAAATTTTATGTGTTAAACACCGTTCAGTGGAAACGCCTGCTAATCGCAGCTGTTCTTTGTCAAAATAGCAGAAATGTTGCTTTTATTTTGAAAAGCTGTAATGCAAACGCAGCTTATAAGTGCTTTTGTTTTGGATTTTAATCACTTGTAATTGCTTCGTTACTCTTCCTTTTTTGGTCGGGAAAGCATCCGTCGGCTGGCTGCTTGTGACATTTCGCTTCAGATCGATGGTTGACGAGTTGAAGGAAGTATGTTTTTTCCACGGAGCACATGATGAAGTGGGAGCAGACCAGCACTAATGTTCCTGCTTGACATGGAGCATGTGTACTACCACACATTAACCTTGTAACCGCAGGTTATCAGCAACCCACCTATCAGCTTCTGACTGTGTGTGTGTGTGTGTGTGTGTGTGTGTGTGTGTGTGTGTGCAGGCGTTGCATTGTAAATGTGTGTGTTGTTTGTGCTTCCTGTGTTTCTGAGCTGCTTGATGAGGGAGGTCAGCATGTGTGTACGTGTGGGCTGTGCTGGAGGAATAATAATCACCTCGCTATTGATCGCCATGATAACAGCAGAGTGCTGTAGACAGAGAGAGAGAGAGAGAGAGAGACGGGGAAAGTGAGAACATATTTACAAGATGCGTATCAAAGGACCAGATAAGATAGTTGAATCATTGATATCACTCCCCGTCAGCTCCAGAACAAATTAAAGAGTTCCTGCACGCCCCGTTTTGGCCGTTCTCCTCCCGCTGTGATGTTTTGAAAGATGCAACAGTGCTGGTTTAGCCTTTGGCACAAAGGGAGGGAAGGGGCTGCAGTATGGGGCTTGTGAGAACGAACCACAGGCTCACATTTGGTACCGACTGAGCTGAAATCGTACAATTATTTTCTGAGGAGGCGTCTTCAACCAGAAGAGGGACAGACATGTCGAGGTTTTTGCTTTCAATGACTGCATGTGCTAATACAGAGTGAAATTCTGCTTTCTCCACTTAGTGGAGCGAGTACTTCAGTTCTTCAGAAGCACATGTTCGTTTTTCCCAAAAGCAGCAGAAACATGGACATCTGTCCACAAACCACATGTCCAGTGTCCTTCTGTTTAAACAAAAAGCTGTTCTTGTTGATTTGTCTCCAGATTCCGGATCCGGTGCTGAGTGAAAATGATTCATCAAGTCCGTGTCCTTCCTATACTTGTCCTTTCCACTCTGAGATTTCTCCAGACTTCATGAATCTTTTCTCAGTATCTCTGCTCTGTTGATACTGAACAGCCAAAGTTCTTTACAGTCTGTCACGTTTTTCAGCTTCTTGATCATTCTCTGCTTGGAAAGGCTACAACTTTGGTGCATGCTCCTTTTATACCCAGTCCTGACACCCTCACTAGTCAATGTAGTGATTAATTTTGGATTTATTTTTGTTTATATACAAGTACACGGTGATAAGGTAAGGTGACGGCTCTCCCTGACCCGTCACCTTATTGTGGTGGAGGGGTTTGTGCGTCCCGAAGATCCTAGCAGCTATGTTGTCGGGGGCTTTATGCCCCTGGTAGGGTCACCCATGGCAAACAGGTGTCTAGGGGAGGGACCAGACCAAGCACGGCTCATAGACCCCTATGAGGACGACCAACCTGGGCATGAATGTTCCCTCGCCCGGACGCGGGTTACCGGGACCCCCCTCTGGAGCCAGGCCTGGAGGCGGGGTACGAGAGCGAGCGTCTGGTGGCCGGGCCTTCGCCCATGGGGCCCGGTCGGGCTCAGCCCGAAAGGGTTACATGGGCCCCACCTCCCGTGGGCTCACCATCTGCGGGAGGAGCCGTAGGGGTCGGGTGCAATGTGAGCTGGGCGGCAGCAAGGGGTGGGGACCCTGGCGGTCCGATCCCCGGCTGCAGAAGCTGGCTCTAGGGACGTGGAACGTCACCTCTCTGGTGGGGAAAGGAGCCTGAGCTTGTGCGCGAGGTTGAGCGGTTCCGACTAGATATAGTTGGACTCACCTCGACGCATGGCTTGGGCTCTGGAACCAGTACCCTCGAGAGGGGCTGGACCTTCTTCCACTCTGGAGTTGCTCATGGTGAGAGGCGCCGAGCAGGTGTGGGCATTCTCATCAGCCCCCAGCTTGGTGCCTGCACGTTGGGGTTTACCCCGGTGGATGAAAGGGTAGTTTCCGTCCGCCTCCGGGTGGGGGGACGGGTCCTGACTGTTGTCTGTGCTTATGCACCGAACAGCAGTTCAGAGTACCCACCCTTTCTGGGGTCCTTGGAGGGAGTGCTGGAGGGTGCTCCTTCTGGGGACTCTATTGTTCTGCTGGGGGACTTCAATGCTCACGTGGGCAATGACAGTGAGACCTGGAGGGGAGTGATTGGGAGGCATGGTCCCCCCCCTCTGAACCCAAATGGTGTTTTGTTATTGGACTTCTGTGCTCGTCATGGATTGTCTATAACGAACACCATGTTCCAGCATAAGAGTGTCCATATGTACACCTGGCATCAGGATTCCCTGGGCCGCAGTTCGATGATCGACTTTGTAGTCGTATCGTCGGACCTGCGGCCACATGCCTTGGACACTCGGGTGAAGAGGGGGGCGGAGCTGTCAACTGATCACCACCTGGTGGTGAGTTGGCTCAGATGGTGGGGGAGGAAGCCGGTCAGAGCTGGCAGGCCCAAACGTGTTGTGAGGGTCTGCTGGGAACGTCTGGCTGAGTCCCCTGTCAGAGTGAGCTTCAACTCCCACCTTCAGCAGAGCTTCGAACATGTCCCGAGTGAGGCGGGGGACATTGAGTCCGAATGGGCTGTGTTCCGTGCCTCTATTGCTGAGGCGGCCGGCCGGAGCTGTGGCTGTAAGGTCGTTGGTGCCTGTCGTGGCGGTAATCCCAGGACTCGTTGGTGGACACCAGTAGTGAGGGATGTCGTCAAGCTGAAGAAGGAGTCCTATCGGGCCTTCTTGGCCTGTGGGACTCTGGAGGCAGCTGATGGGTACCGACGGGCTAAGCGGCATGCGGCTTCGGCTGTTGCCGAGGCAAAAATTCGGGCATGGGAGGAGTTTGGCGAGGCCATGGAGAAAGACTTCCGGACGGCTTCGAGGAGATTCTGGTCCACCATCCGGCGGCTCAGGAGGGGGAAGCAGTGCTCCGTCAATACTGTGTACAGTGGAGATGGGGAGCTGCTGACCTCAACTCGGGACGTTGTGGGTCGGTGGAGGGAATACTTCAAAGACCTCCTCAATCCTACCAACACGTCTTCCCATGAGGGAGCAGAGCTGGTGGACTCAGGGGTGGACTCTCCTATCTCTGGGGCTGAAGTCGCTGAGGTGGTCAAAAAGCTCCTTGGCGGCAAGGCCCCGGGGGTGGATGAGATCCGCCCAGAGTTCCTTAAGGCTCTGGATGCTATGGGGCTGTCCTGGCTGACACGCCTCTGCAGCATCGCGTGGACATCGGGGGCAGTACCGCTGGATTGGCAGACTGGGGTGGTGGTCCCCCTTTTTAAGAAGGGGGACCGGAGGGTGTGTTCCAATTACAGGGGAATCACACTCCTCAGCCTCCCTGGTAAGGTCTATTCAGGGGTCCTGGAGAGGAGGGTCCGCCGGATAGTCGAATCCCGGATTGAGGAGGAGCAGTGTGGTTTTCGTCCTGGTCGCGGAACAGTGGACCAGCTCTATACCCTCTCTGGGGTCCTGGAGGGGGCATGGGAGTTTGCCCAACCAGTCTACATGTGCTTTGTGGACCTGGAGAAGGCATTCGACCGTGTCCCCCGGGGGCTCCTGTGGGGGGTACTCCGGGAGTATGGGGTACCGGACCCCTTTGTACGAGCTGTTCGGTCCCTGTACGACAGGTGTCAGAGCTTGGTCCGCATTGCCGGTAGTAAGTCGGATTCGTTTCCGGTGAGGGTTGGACTCCGCCAAGGCTGCCCTTTATCACCGATTCTGTTCATAACTTATATGGACAGAATTTCTAGGCACAGCCGAGGTGTTGAGGGGATCCGACTTGGTGGCCTCAGGATTGGGTCCCTGCTTTTTGCAGATGACGTGGTCCTGTTGGCTTCATCTGGTCGTGATCTCCAGCTCTCGCTTGAGCGATTCGCGGCCGAGTGTGAAGCGGCTGGGATGAGAATCAGCACCTCAAAATCTGAGACCATGGTCCTCAGCCGGAATAGGGTGGTTTGCCCTCTCTGGGTCGGGAGTCAGGTCCTGCCTCAAGTGGAGGAGTTTAAATATCTCGGGGTCTTGTTCACGAGTGAGGGAAGGATGGAGCGCGAGATCGACAGACGGATCGGTGCGGCGTCTGCAGTAATGCGGGCTCTGCACCGGTCTGTCGTGGTGAAGAAGGAGCTGAGCCAGAAGGCGAAGCTCTCGATTTATCAGTCGATCTACGTTCCTACCCTCACCTATGGTCATGAGCTGTGGGTCGTGACCAAAAGAACGAGATCTCGTATACAGGCGGCTGAAATGAGTTTCCTCCGCAGGGTGGCCAGGCTCTCCCTTAGAGATAGGGTGAGGAGCTCGGTCATCCGGGAGGGGCTCAGAGTAGAGCCGCTGCTCCTTCGCATCGAGAGGAACCAGTTGAGGTGGCTCGGGCATCTGGTCAGGATGCCTCCTGGACGCCTCCCTGGTGAGGTGTTCCAGGCACGTCCCTCTGGGAGGAGACCCCGGGGAAGACCCAGGACACGCTGGAGGGATTATATCTCTCGGCTGCTTGGGAACGCCTCGGGATCCCCCCCGCAGAGTTGGCAAATGTGGCTGGGGAGAGGAAGTCTGGGCTTCCCTGCTTAGGCTGCTGCCTCCGCGACCCAACCCCGGATAAGCGGCAGAAGATGGATGGATGGATGAACAAGTACAGTAAAGTCAGGATGCTGTGTAAACTGTAAATAGACACAGAATACAACAGTTGAAAAATCAAATCAACCCAGATGTTAAAACTGCAGTTCCCCCCTTATCCACTAGGGCAGCGGTTCTCAACCTTTTTGTAACACAGGACCCCTTGTAAAATATGTTTTCAACCAAGTACCCCCTAACCACAGCTAAATATTTTTAGTTAAGAAAACACATGAAATACATCACTTTGTCATTTGTGTTTGGTCTCTTAAACTTTTGTTTGCGTTGTCATGGCAACGGTGACTGACGGATGTGATTTGGCTCATAACAGCTGGGGTTCAATTCAAGTCAGAATGTGGGATTTTAGGAGGAAAGAAATTATGTAAATCTAAATGTAAATTCAGTTTGTAAATGTAAAGTTACATTTTTTGAAATATACTAAATATTGTTATGTTATATTTATATTATTTTATTTAAGGATGGTTAACATAAAAGATGTTTCCAAATAATTCCAAGTACCCCCTGGAATGCCTTTAAGTACCCCCAGGGCTACACGTACCCCTATTTGAGAAACAGTGCATTAGGGGGTTCCAAAGGGAGTCATTATTTTATAACTTACATGTTTAGATGTTATTTCATCTCCAAATTCAGCATAAAATAGCGGCGTATCTTTCTGAGTGACAGGAGTCTGATATTTGGTTGCAAGAAGGCGGAGTGTAGCACAACCGCAGTTTTTAGCCACATTAACTTGAGCCTGCCAACTGTGGGTAGCTTTGAACTGATGGTTGTCAATTATCCACCATCACACTCACAGCCCCTGTTTTCAGCTCCACCTCTTTGCACATTTTTGTATTTTCTGGGAGAGACGGCACACATGATTCTACCAAGATGGTGACGCTTGGAACCGCCCAATGAGCTTCAATTCAACTCTTCAGAAACCTACAGTGACGTCACAGAGGTTTCGTCCATTTTTTATATCCAGCGTGTTTTATCACTGCACCAATCTGAAGTTGTTTCCTGACATCTGGCTGCACATTTCTTAAAGATATTTTGTCCTGTTAAGTACAACTAATGTCATGTAAGGCCGTTAACCTGATGTTAGCATGAAGCTACGTAGCAGTGCTAATCTAATTTTATGCTAGCACTAGATTAGTATTAAGATAATGTGGGGAAACCATGTCATATATATTTAGTGCATGTATTTATTGATGACACATCAACTCAGTTAATCAAGAATATTACGTTGTAGCTGAGAATAAACTGTTCTGATGCTCAAAGATTAGGTTAGCGCTGACTAAGCTAGTTCTTCATGATCTAGTTTCATTCAAACAGGAGACCAGCTGGCTTTAAAGTAGCTACAGCATGAGAACGTGGAGAAATCTGGAATCAGATTTACTTTGTAAAGGAAGATATAAGAACAAAGACAAAGGGAGATATTTCTCACTTTTTTTTTAGTAAAAGGAAGCACACAGATCAGGCTAAGATCCTAGACCAGGGCTACTCAATTAGATATTCAGGTGGGCCAGATTTTCAGAAGAGTCAGTAAATAAAGTAAGGGAAAATAATTCATTAAAAATAAATTTAAAAAAAAAAACATTTATATTTAGAAAAATAAGTAGTTTATTAATTTTTCTATTTTAAATTCAGTCCCACATGACAAGGGCAAATTCACAAAATAAAATAATGAAAATTTCTCCTAACTTTTAACATAAAAAGGTCATATCAAACTAAACCTCTCGATGTGGTGCCTCCTCACATGATAATCTTTAAACACCGACAACCATCGGTGTTTCAGCTAGGGGTGTGTATTGGCAAGAATCTGGCGATACAATATGTATCACAATATGGCCAAACTATACAATATGTAGCGATATATCAGGATACTATAAGCTGCAGCTATACTATGTTGCATGCTTAACGTCAACTTACTGAAAGAGAAAAGAGGATCTACATTTCACTGCAGAATAAATAAAAACACTTTTCTTTACGTACAAGATGAATAAAAAAAATTAAAATCTGCCTCATCAGTAAACATCAGTGTCAATGTAATATTGTGACACAATACTAGGGCTTTGACCATATGCTTTTGCCCCGATTAGATTCGATTCTGATTTTTTTGGTGCCAGTTTGATTTGAATTGCAATTTTCACAACTCTTTGATTTTGCTGATTTTTTTAGAAAAAGTGTAGAAAGCTTATTTTTTATTCATCATTTTTCTTGATTTCAATTCGAAAAAGAAAAACACAGTAGCCAAACAATCATTAAAATTTTTTATAATGGATTATTTTTATTTATTTGAAAAAAAAGGGAAAAAAAATCTATTTCAAAATTGTCAAGCAAAAAATCCTGATATTCAAATTTTTTTATTTGATTTTCCCACCCCTACACAATATATTGCCATATTTTGATATATCGATATTTTCTTACATGCTTAGAAGCTCCCAACGTGGAGCTAACCACACAAGTTCCAGTCCACCTCCACCAAGTAATAAACCCGATCTGACCCCCTTTTACCACATGAAGCTCGACATACTGCACCGCAAAACAACAAACTTACCCTTATAGAGACTTTTTGATCCAGATTATGAATGTAAAGACATTTATTTCTCATGTTTCTGTAACGTGGTCGGTGATCACAGCAGTGGATGTGTGTTGGTGTTGCATTTCCTTACAGATGGATGTTGATGGTGTTGTCCACCCTCAGGCCTCTGCATGTAGAAACGTCCAGCTCGGCCCCTGCTAGCCGTCTGACTGCAGTGCTGCAGAATGCCAACAAAAATAACAAAAGAAGGAGAAGTCTAGAAAAATTTCATGTCCAGACTCCACAAGCAAACCCGAGGTTTCTGATCCTCAAACGTTGGAGTAGCTTCAGGTGATGCTTGGCTTTGTGGCTTCCTCATCTGTCTGTTTTGGAGATTAACTGATTAAATCTCTGGATCCTGCTTCGCTCCCTCAGTCCAAGGTTTAAGACAGATGCAGACAGCAGCCAAGAGAGCTGGGTTTTGTCTGCCCAACGTGTGTGTGTGTGTGTGTGTGTGTGTGTGTATGCCTATCCGTGCACATGTGTGAAGTGGAAAGTTTTCCCGTGTGAATGATCGATGTGTGTCTGTTCGAGCGGCTTGTTTTGGACCAGCGTGCATGCCAGCGTTTGCTTACCTTACTCGTTTTGTGTGTGTGTCCGTACGTAAATACACACCGCTTGTCCGTTCGTACGTCTGTGTGCCCAGTCGGTGTGGCAGCCGCATGACGGCACGCTCTCAGCACGCTCCGCTGCCTTCTCAGATGACCTTTGAGGTGTCCCTTCACACCTGCAAACACAAAAAGGCATACATGGGAGAGCACACACTCCTCTCTCCTCCAACACACACAGTGCTGCCGCTTGTCAACCAAACCTGGCTGCCACGCTCAGAAATCTGCAGCCCAGCGGTGGCAGACGCCTTCAGTTAGTTATCCAACCCCCTGGAGAGGAACAAGGGATCCACAGCATCCCGTCTGCCACACACACACACACACACACACACACACACACACTGCAGTAAAATAACAAAGATAACACAGCTTATAAAACATATATGGATCTTGTTCTACTTTGTACTGATGTAAAATGCAGCATTATGTAAATTATGGAATACTGTGCTCCATACTGGGGACTGAGAGCAGTGATTTATGGGAAATCCTGACATATTTTCATTTTTCCCAGCATGTTCTGACTTTATACCAAACTCAGAGACGCTGTTGTGATTTTCAGGTTAGGTCTGTTTCATTAATGTATTTTTGAAAGCTCTTTAAGTTATGACATTTATGAGTAAGAACTCTGCAGCATTTTGAAAAGTTTGTGGTGAACTGGTGGTGTTTGGGTTTCCATTTACCTGCTACGATCGTCAGAGATGTAATTACAAGTGTATGATTATTATGTGCTAATTAATTCACCAACAGTGTGAAGGTGTAGAATCACATGAATCACACTTTTAATCAACATTACACAGGTGAGAAGGGTCTGGTTGCAGAGCTCCGCTGTGGGGGAGGGGGGGGGGGGGGGGGGGCTGGTGGGGCCACCTCCACCGCGGGGCAGGAAGTAACGAGGTCTCCTGCACCCACCCAACGCCGCCTGGGAGGAGACGAGATGTAGAAGAAGAAGTCAGACATCATGATAAACTCTGACATCGATATGAAACCTAAACCGTGTGAAGTAGATTGTCACCATGGTGACAAAGTAAACAAAAGCAACAAAACATAAATATGAGATTAACAATTAGAAACTTCTTTTGATTAGAAGTTTGCTTTGTTTGGGGTTCTGTGAACGCATCATCAAAATTTCATTTGGATCAAAGGAGCCGGTCCACCCACACCGCCAGGATCCGGTCCACCCACACCGCCAGGATCTGGTCCACCAGCACACACCATGTTCTGATCCACCCAAACAGATCTGCTCCACCCACACCACCTTAATCTCATCCACCAGGACCTGTAGGTCACCGTCATTGTAACATCTCATAAACAGAAGGATTAGGCTAATATGAACTCAATAAAAAAACAAAATACAATGTCAACACATAGCATCCAGCCCTACATGTTGGAACCTGAATCAGAGCCTGAAAACGAAGTGGAAAACAGCAACCCACAGCAACGAATGCAGCAGGATGTCTCTCTTTGGTAAACTCACCAGCCATCGTTGGAAATAACTTTATCCCACGTTTTCCACCCGCCTGATGTATTTGTACATGCCCTTGTTAACCAGTAGAAGTTAACCAATCACCGAACCTTATCCCCCGGGACGTCACAAGGATTTCCACGTAGAAAAAACTCTTTAAAACCACGCGTTTTTCGTTGCCATGGAAACCGAACGGAGAGAGTGCTGGAAGTCAAACTCAAACTCAAACATGCGTTTAGGTGATAAAAAACAGTGCCGTTCACATGTCTGATGAGGATTCAACACTGTAACACTGTAGAAAGCTCAGAAAACTCCAAATACCATCATAGGAACCCTTTAAGCAGCAAACTCTTCCTCAGCTGCTCGTCATCACTTCTCCTGGGACACCGCCCGGCTGCCGGTAAAGGAGCGGACCCTGAAACCTCACTCGCCGCTTACTTCCTGTTTAGATTGATTGTATAAAGGAGAGAAAAAACTTCCACTGTGGCTTTTGTGTTGCTGTGAGACTTCAGGGCCATCGTACACCATGACAAAACACGACAAAACAAGAGAAAACACGTCAAACACAACAAAACAAGAGAAAACACGACAAAACATGACAAAACACGACAAAACGTGACGAAACACGACAAAACAAGAGAAAACATGACAAAACAAGACAAAACACGACAAAACAAGAGAAAACACGTCAAACACAACAAAACAAGAGAAAACACGACAAAACGTGACGAAACAAGAGAAAACATGACAAAACACAACAAAACAGGACGAAACACAACAAAACACGACAAAACAAGAGAAAACACAACAAAACATGACAAAACACGACAAAATGTGACGAAACACGACGAAACAAGAGAAAACATGACAAAACACAACAAAACAGGACGAAACACAACAAAACAAGAGAAAACACAACAAAACAAGAGAAAACAGGACAAAACAAGAGAAAACACGTCAAAACACAACAAAACAAGAGAAAACACGACAAAACACAACAAAACAGGACGAAACACGACGAAACACAACAAAACAAGAGAAAACACAACAAAACAAGAGAAAACAGGACAAAACAAGAGAAAACACGTCAAAACACAACAAAACAAGAGAAAACACGACAAAACACAACAAAACACGACGAAACACAACAAAACACGAAAAAACACAACAAAACAAGAGAAAACACAACAAAACACGAAAAAACACAAAACGAGAAAACACGACAAAACAAGAGAAAACACGTCAAAACACGACAAAACAAGAGAAAACACGACAAAACAAGAGAAAACACAACAAAACAAGAAAAAACACGTCAAAACACAACAAAACAAGAGAAAACACAACAAAACAAGAAAAAACACGTCAAAACACAACAAAACAAGAAAAAACACGTCAAAACACAACAAAACAAGAGAAAACACAACAAAACAAGAAAAAAACACGTCAAAACACAACAAAACAAGAGAAAACACAACAAAACAAGAAAAAACACGTCAAAACACAACAAAACAAGAGAAATCATGACAAAACGAGAAAACACAACAAAACAAGAGAAATCACGACAAAACGAGAAAACACAACAAAACAAGAGAAAACACAACAAAACACAATAACACGACAAAACAAGAGAAAACGCAACAAAACACGACAAATGAAGAAAGGTAACCAAGACGTCCCATTTCAACGACTGTGTGAAGAATAAATAAATCCTTCATATTAAATCTGGATTTCTCTCAGAGAAACCAGATAAACCCGCTACCTGGACTTAGACTGCAGGACCTCTACCTGGACTTAGACTGCAGGACCGCTACCTGGACTTAGACTGCAGGACCGCTACCTGGACTTAGACTGCAGGACCTCTACCTGGACTTAGACTGCAGGACCGCTACCTGGACTTAGACTGCAGGACCTCTACCTGGACTTAGACTGCAGGACCGCTACCTGGACTTAGACTGCAGGACCGCTACCTGGACTTAGACTGCAGGACTGCTACCTGGACTTAGACTGCAGGACCGCTACCTGGACTTAGACTGCAGGACCGCTACTTGGACTTAGACTGCAGGACCGCTACCTGGACTTAGACTGCAGGACCGCTACCTGGACTTAGACTGCAGGACCTCTACCTGGACTTAGACTGCAGGACCGCTACCTGGACTTAGACTGCAGGACCTCTACCTGGACTTAGACTGCAGGACTGCTACCTGGACTTAGACTGCAGGACCGCTACCTGGACTTAGACTGCAGGACCGCTACCTGGACTTAGACTGCAGGACCGCTACCTGGACTTAGACTGCAGGACCGCTACCTGGACTTAGACTGCAGGACCGCTACCTGGACTTAGACTGCAGGACCTCTACCTGGACTTAGACTGCAGGACCTCTACCTGGACTTAGACTGCAGGACCTCTACCTGGACTTAGACTGCAGGACCGCTACCTGGACTTAGACTGCAGGACCGCTACCTGGACTTAGACTGCAGGACCGCTACCTGGACTTAGACTGCAGGACCGCTACCTGGACTTAGACTGCAGGACCGCTACCTGGACTTAGACTGCAGGACCTCTACCTGGACTTAGACTGCAGGACCGCTACCTGGACTTAGACTGCAGGACCTCTACCTGGACTTAGACTGCAGGACCTCTACCTGGACTTAGACTGCAGGACCGCTACCTGGACTTAGACTGCAGGACCGCTACCTGGACTTAGACTGCAGGACCTCTACCTGGACTTAGACTGCAGGACCTCTACCTGGACTTAGACTGCAGGACCGCTACCTGGACTTAGACTGCAGGACCGCTACCTGGACTTAGACTGCAGGACCGCTACCTGGACTTAGACTGCAGGACCTCTACCTGGACTTAGACTGCAGGACCGCTACCTGGACTTAGACTGCAGGACCTCTACCTGGACTTAGACTGCAGGACCTCTACCTGGACTTAGACTGCAGGACCTCTACCTGGACTTAGACTGCAGGACCGCTACCTGGACTTAGACTGCAGGACCGCTACCTGGACTTAGACTGCAGGACCGCTACCTGGACTTAGACTGCAGGACCGCTACCTGGACTTAGACTGCAGGACCGCTACCTGGACTTAGACTGCAGGACCGCTACCTGGACTTAGACTGCAGGACCGCTACCTGGACTTAGACTGCAGGACCGCTACCTGGACTTAGACTGCAGGACCGCTACCTGGACTTAGACCAGCTCGTCTTCTGGCAGAATAACTTCTGTTTGACACACAAACTCTGCAACAATAAACAGAAGCGACAAACAGGCCAAACTTTTCTGTGTCGGAGCAGAAACTATGATGTCAGTAACTTCTTCATGTCTTCACGGAGAAAAGATGAAGAAATGAGTCTTGTGTTAGCCTGAGAGGAACCGACTGTGTGCCGTTCCTGGCACACCGGGGTGCTCTGAGCCTTTGAATAATATTAGGCTCGCTAACAGGCATGTAGCACTAGCCACTGGCTGCATAGCTCTGCCTTCCGTGTGTGTGTGTGTGTGTGTGTGTGCAGGAGACGGAGAAATGTTTGTTGCTGGTGGGTTTTCCACATTTCCCTGAATTCCCTCTTGGATCCACAGTCCACAGTGAGGGGTGACACACACACACACACACACACACACAGTGAGCTGTGTAATAGCTGTCAGGCCTGCAGCCATACCATGCACTGCAGGGTGCATACTGAAAAGCAGTGCAGTGTTGCAGTGAAGCATGGATTCTCTCCACCTTTCCTCTGGAGTGTGTGTGGGTGTGTGAATATGTTTGTGAGACACGACGACGGTGAGATGATTGATGGTTGTGCTATTTGTTCCTTCAGCGTCCGGGTTAAAAGCCAGCTGTCTGTCTGGTAGAAAGAACCACATCTGAACATCATTAAAACTTCTCGTCCGGACAGAAAACAGAGACCGCGAGGCTTTTAAAAGGACACCTGAGGTGAACTCAGAAGCCTCTCCATCATATTTTATTCACATATTCAGATGTAGCTGTTGCTCAGAAAGCGTCTCCTCTGAAAAGGACCAGACGTCACATGGAAACGAGGCCTTTATGCACACGACATCAGCTGTTTTGTAGAACTTGTAGACTTCCATATGCTGCTGTTGACTCTGGGATGACCTTCTGAACCCTGCTACTGTCAAATCGATCTTCCGTAACCTTTTCATGTGCTCCAAGTCCCTCCTCCCCCCATGGAGCGCACGAATCAGGCGTCTGACTGTAACTCTGGCTGCAGCGTGGTCGAGACCTGGCGCAGACCTTGACATCAGAGTAAAAATGAACAAGAATAGCTTGTTTTTTTCAGAAAATGGAGTTTACAGTTATAAAAGTGAAATCTCAGGATTTTTTTTGCTTGTTTCTAGTTTGAAAATATCAGTGATGTTCAACATTTTATCAGTTTGACGTGGCGAACTTTACGATCGCTGAGTGTGTAGCCTTTGTTTTTTTTTAAAACAAACTCTTAGCAGCTGCAGCGCTAATGCAATAAAAAAGGACTAATGCACCATTTCTGCCCCTTTACACACCTAAATAGAGACGTCTGTTTCGAGCGTTGTCATACGTTGCTGCCCTCGTACGTCCATTCGGCCTTTACTTTGCCATAGTTAAACCAGATCGTCCACTAGGGGGCAGTGCTGAGTTCAGAGTTATGATGGGGTGCTAGCCATAGACATCACAAAAACGTAGACGTCTCGTTGAGCGCTGGAGAGTGAACCATCGTCGTCTCTACTTTCGAGTCTTGCTTCAGAGTCAACGTAGTTTCCCCACCTAACTGTTTTCTGTGGAACAAAGCATACATATAACACACAAACAAAACACTTTTCTACATAACTGGTTTATAAATAATGTTAACACGGTGAATAATCTACTAAATTCCAATGATAAATTTTACTCCTATGAGGTGTTAATGGAAAAATATGATATTGATGCTTCACAAAGAGAGTTTTACATGGTGGCATAATTACCTACGCCATGGAGGTTTGTTTTTACTGGCTTTATCTGTTTGTCTGTTTGTGTTTAAGAAAACTAAAGTTCTGGACGGATTTTCATGAAATTTTCAGGACTTGTTGGAAACAAGAAAAGGAAGAACTGGTTTAATCTTGGTGGTGATCCGGATCACTGTTTGGATCCAGGAACTTTTTAAACACCTTAGCGGAGATTTACGCTCTCCGACTGTTTTCCCGGGTAACTTCTGAATTCCACATTTTCTATACAATACTTAATTTTCAGACTTTATAAAACTGTATCTCTATATTGATAAATTGATAAATGTAAATGAAAGAAAGAGTCAACTGTAGTCAAGAGAAAGCAGCAACAATTCCCGTATTTTATTCAGCATATGGTTGCAATAACCGGCACATTATTGAAAGCAGATTGTATGGAATTACATTTCACTATGTTGAATCATAATTTATTTAACCAGATGAAAATAGACAAATTCAAATTTATCAATAAACATTTAAACATGTGAGTATTAAATTCATTAATAGATTTATTTATATTGTACCGACCTTATGTCTTAGTTAAATAGTATTAAAAAATATTTAAGCATAAAAGCACGTCGTTTTTAATGTTTTACAGTGATCTGTATCATAACAATATCTCTGCCCTTTGTAAAAAACCAAACTGGGAGAAAAATCGGGTAAAAATTTGTGAAGTTATTGTTGTGGTTACAAATAAATGCATTAGAGGCGCATGGAGACCCATCCATGATGGCGGCGTGATGAGACGTCAGCTTGTGTAGACAGCGTGATACGATGCGGCGTCTATCTATATATGATGTCTATGGTGTTAGCGGTAATGCACTACTATATAGTCCAGAAACACCAGAAGAAGAAGAAGAAAACCCAGAAGTTTTTTGTTCTTAACTTCTTCAGGCGCTTTCTGTTTGGTGGTTTCTTCTTCTGTGGTTTGTTACTTTTGCTGGTTGCGTGTCAGCGGTACAACTCAACCTCATGATTTCCGGTGGAATTGCTCCGATTTCTGCATGAAGCCCCTTTAAAACAGACCATATTACGCACGTAAGCGACGCAGGAGACAAACGAAAGTCTCCGTCTTCTGCCAAAGATTAAAACTGTAGTTCCTGGTTGTTGCCCTGCCATGGTGGTAACTCTGCCCTGTTACACCCAGTCTAGGGGTTCCTGAACGCAACACGTAACACCATCCTTCAAACTGACTCAAACTGGCTCACGGGGGAAGGTTTAAACAAAACAATCATGTTTTATTTCCAACTGAAAATGGACTTATTTAAAAGCAAATCAGTGATAACGTGTTTAAAGTAACTTTAAAGTGAGCGAGAGCCAAAATAACAAAAAAAAAAAAAAAAAACCTACGCTCAATTAAACTTACCTGAAGAAACAAGAACAGCTTCTTACCGCCCTGACTAACATGAACAGGAGGAAACTCAAACTGAATGGCAGCTGCTGTCCAACAATACTCTGAACATCAAATCAGGCTTGTCGTCCTTCTTCCTTATATACCTGAGCCGGAAGCAAAACAGCCAATCACGCCCCGACCCCCCTCCTCAGGCAGCCAGAGTTTACACAAAATAAAATGTACACACACAACATAACAACGTCAGTCATAACAGCTCTCTTTCACACCAATGTCCTGCTAAACGTTCAGATCAGATTCTCCCTCTCTGATTGGCTGCTGAGGCTCCTGCTGGTTGTCCATCAGCTTTGTTAAAGAACTGAGGTCCGTCTAAAACCCGGAAGGGTCCGTCTAAAACATTCAGGGGGCGTCTAAAACCCAGAGGGGTCCGTCTAAAACCCGGAGGAGTCCGTCTAAAACCTTCAGGGGTCCATCTAAAACCCGGAGGGGTCCTTCTAAAACCCGGAAGGGTCCGTCTAAAACATTCAGGGTCCGTCTAAAACCCGGAGGGGTCCGTCTAAAACCCGGAGGGGACGGTCTAAAACATTCAGGGTCCGTCTAAAACCCGGAGGGGTCCTTCTAAAACCCGGAAGGGTCCGTCTAAAACATTCAGGGTCCGTCTAAAACCCGGAGGGGTCCGTCTAAAACCCGGAGGGGACGGTCTAAAACATTCAGGGTCCGTCTAAAACCCAGAGGGGTCCGTCTAAAACCCAGAGGGGACGGTCTAAAACATTCAGGGGGCGTCTAAAACCCAGAGGGGTCCTTCTAAAACCCGGAAGGGTCCGTCTAAAACATTCAGGGGGCGTCTAAAACCCGGAAGGGTCCGTATTAAACCCAGAGGGGTCCGTCTAAAACCCAGAGGGGACGGTCTAAAACATTCAGGGTCCGTCTAAAACATTCAGGGGGCGTCTAAAACCCGGAGGGGTCCGTCTAAAACCCGGAGGGGTCCTTCTAAAACCCGGAGGGGTCCGTCTAAAACCCGGAGGGGTCCTTCTAAAACCCGGAGGGTTTAGATTTTCCCCTCTTTGCTCTTAGGAGCAGGTTTGCAAAGAATCGGGTTAAACATGTAAAATCTGTAGGGCAGTGCCCCTGAAGGACTGGATTTGGCCCGATAAGGAGGAACGGCATCCAACTGAGCTCTTATATCAATAATTATGGATAAATTTCCAGCGTGAGTCTAGTTGTGCTGTTAAAAGGGTTGTTTCCGCTCTCCACTGTCTGCTGCTGCCCTGCTGATCATGGCTGAATTGGATTACAACTGGACCGCTACTTGTACTAAACGTATTTATTTTCTCAATCGGACGCCTGGAGTCGGCGTTTTATAGATAAACCGAAACGCACAATGATCTTCGGCTGGCTTTCGGAAGTAGATGCAGAACTGTGAGCATAAAGATTAGAGCAGGTAAACCTGTTGTTTGATCCACATTTTACACTCCAGCGTTCATCTTTTGCGTTTTGGAGAATGTCCGTCTTACAGAAACCACATCAACGTTGGAAAAAATCAAACAAACCTGCTCTATTTGGTTTACGTTGCTAAGCAACGGTTTGATGCTTAAAGATGGAGAAGCAGCTTCTTCTGGAAGTTGACGCTCAGTTATTATTTTTCCTGTCAACTCTTTGTGCTACCCATCATGATCTCCCAGATCATTTATGTATGCCGCTTCATGTAATGATCCCTTACTTTCATGCATGGACAGGTCCCCCCCCCCCCACCTGCCAGCCCACCTTCCTCCCATCTATCTTTCTCTGCCAGCTCCATCTCAAAGCCGAGCTTTAATTTTGATCAGCGATGAAATGATTGCTCTCCTTTTTCAATTTTTCTTTTCTCCCCCCCACCCTCCCCTCCCTGAGCCGTTGCCATAGAAACAGAGGTGAGTGTGCTCGCAGGACGGGGGGTTTGTGTGTTGCTGTGAGCGTCGTGTTCCAGTCGATCCTCTCAGCAGAGAGATTTATCACCCAGACTTAGTTTGGAGGGTGTGAGGAAGAAACGTGT
The DNA here is from genome assembly GCF_933228915.1 of Telmatherina bonti. Classification (NCBI taxonomy): domain Eukaryota; kingdom Metazoa; phylum Chordata; class Actinopteri; order Atheriniformes; family Telmatherinidae; genus Telmatherina; species Telmatherina bonti. The sequence goes on from NC_136631.1 coordinate 5,824,216, forward strand.
CTCACACACCTTCAGCTACTTCTGTATTTACACACAGAAATAGTAATTCAGGGTGTGTGTTTTCCCTGTTTTATGTTTTTATCTGCGTACGCCCAACAGTGTGTGTAATAGGTCCCCTGTCCCCTCATCAGCCCCCATCACACACCCTCTAGCTGGCTGGATGACTTTAGATTGAGTGTGTTTGGTGGCTTAGGCCGACCACAACTCTAATCCTCTGCACTCAAACAAACATAAACACACACTTGCACACGGACATGGAGTCCCAGGTCTCTCTGCTATTAGTCGAGGGACTTTATGCATGTGTGTGTGTGTGTGTGCTCGGAAGGGGGATTGCTCAGAGACACAAGAGGGGGAACGAGCGAAACTAACCCAATTTCCTGCTCCATTTCCTTTTCACGCGGTGGGTGCGTCCCATTCCACAGCGGGCCGGGCTGAACAGCAGCCACCCTACAGCCCGAGGTCACGCCTTTTACCCCCGAGTCACACTCAGGAGAGGGAGGGAGCGCTGTAAATAATCAAGATGCCCAGGCTCAAAATTACACGCACAATTTTCTGTTTCAAGTGAAATTGAAGTTCATGAAAAGCTCCAGGTGGATTTGGGTTTGAACGCTGCTCTTCGATAAGATTTCCGTCCAGGTTCCCTGTTTTTATTTTGTAGGTAACCCGTGTGTTCATTCCTTCTTTTAGTCTGTTTCTTAGTTTTGCTCCTTGGTTGTCTCACTAGTTTCATCAGACTTCATGGATAAATACATCTGAATATTATCCACATAATAGATTAGATACCACGGTATCTAATCTATTACTGGTTCAAGTACTGGTTCAAGTACAGAACCCTGAGGGACTCCAGAACTCATCATTTACATTAACAAACTGGAATTTATCAGATATGTTTGACTTAAACCAGCCTAATGCACTGTCACCAGCTCCTTAGTTAAGAAAGTAGATATTGTCTGTTCTTTAAGTCGCTAGAAGTCGCTAAATGACGTCATCACCTGATTTGGAGAATTGGCCACTTGCTTGTAATGTAATGAACGTAGTAATAGAAACAAAAGGTGACTCAAAACCACGCTAAATATGGTTAGTACTATGAATGAACTCTTTTCTGTTGGTTATTGCTTTTTATTTCAACATCAAAATAGGCTATCACTTTGAAAAATAACTTTTAATACCTTTAGACCATTTGTCCTCCATTGTTAAATATTAGAATATCAAATATCACATTTAACCAAAGGACTGTAATGTTTTGTGGAATTGCTAGTTGCATGTCCAACCCTCCTCCTTTATCCGGGCTTGGGACCAGCAAAGCAATTTTTTTATTTTTTTATTTATTTTTTTTTAATAATCGCGGAATTTAGCATAGAAGTCAGCCTTACAATACAGGCAGTATGCCCTCATATCATCTCCAATAAACTGCTTCAACCCTCCTTTTAATTTGGGATTTGATACCCACTACCTTCAGTACTTTATAGTATACAGTTAAGATTCAGACATGATGAGCTAGATAAATGTTAAGCTTGTGTCACACACACAGTGGACGAGGTGAGTGACTAATTATTTTAGCGTGATAGTGAAAAAATTTTGCAATTTACATCCCACTTTGTAATCCAGGGCGGGTTTACCGGCGGACTTGTACATGCATTATTAATCTGACTGTGTACATTGAGTCGTATAGGTCCTCTCTGCTCCTGACTGCCTGCAGCCGGAGCTGACTGAGACTGGCCGCCAGGTGCTTTAGGACGGGAGAGGCTCCCACTGCTCGTTCCTGACAGTAGCTGCAGAACAATATGTGCCTTCAAGTCAGTCGCCAAAATACCAGAAAAGTCTCCAATAACTCCAGTAAAAGTCGCTAGATTTGTCGCTAGTCGCTTTTAACAAAAAGTGTTGCCAAGGGGGGTTGGAAAGTCGCCAGATATAGTGAGAAGTCGCTGAGTTGGCAACAGTAGCCTAATGCAGTTCCTATAATACCAATGACTCTGTAACAGAACGTTGTGATCAGTGTTGTCAAATTGCAGCACTGTCTTCTATAAAGTTCATCATAATTCACAAGTCCAGTCATAGCTGTAAATATTAAAGCTGAAATGAAGCTTTAAGTGACAGCTGAGTTACCCCACGGATGTTCATACTGACCTCGGGTTCTGAGGTTTGGTGTCCACATCCACCCACCTCCATAGGGGCGGAGTCACCTAAATGGCTTCCAGTTCCCAGTTGAAGGTCTATATGATGAATATCTATTGTAGAATGTCGGACTCTGGAGAGAAGTTTGGACTGCTCCATCATCCATTTTGTGTGAAGCATTGGAATGTTCCCATCCTTTTGTTGACTAAGGTAATACATTCCTCCCGATAGAGTTATATAAAGATTTATAGTTTAAACTGGGCAAACTATCTGTGCTTAAGACGTTGTCAGGCAGTAGCAGCAAATCAACCCTGCAAGCAACCCCTTAAAGTGTTGACTTTTTGCCACAAACAACTACAAGTGCAACCGGTTGCCCACAGCCAAACAGCAGAGATCACAACATCGCCTGTTTACATCACATCTGGTCTACTGGAAGGACAACAAATGACAACATCTTCTTGAATGGGCATCCCCAGTAATCTGGATCAAAACGAAGGACTACGGGCAACACTAAGATATGGGATTGGGCTACACTCCGGGTGGGTGTAAGTCAGCATTGTTATGGTCGTTTCGTTCCTTGTCACTGTGATAAGTGACCATCGGCCCTTTTTCAGCTTTGCTGCAGAGGAACACCATACAACATGATGCCTGGACCATAATGAGTAGTATTTAACAGACTAAGACTTAAGTCATCTGATTAATCTTCTTTCCCTTACTCTAAGGGTCCTTTGTATGCAGTTTGGCAGGCTGCAGGCAGACTGCCATATATCTTTTGCTCAGAGTGGCATCTGTCACGCTGCTTGACCATAAAGAGCTGATTGATGGAGCGTTGATGACATGGTCATCCTTCTGGCAAACCTCTGGAGGGGACTTATAAAGTTGTGTCACTGAGAGCGTTAGCTTCTCGGCTACATCCCTTAGCCCCCATCTACTCTGGTCAGATAACTTTTGGGAAACTAAGACCCTCATTTATCAACCATCAAATGAAGAACAAACAGAAAACACATTCAAAGGCATCAGCAGGCTTATTGTAAATGTCTAAATCAATTTTCTGTCATCCATGCTCTACAATCTTCAATAAAAGGGTTTTAGTTGTTCTGTATTTTTAATTGGTTTTTGAACCTGACATGCAGACACGATTTGATGCAGTATGGTACATATCACACTGAGTAAACAACAAGGAATATAATCTGAAAGAAACGGGAGCAAATTTTATTATAATGCAAGGTTTGGTGAGCAAAGCTCATGCATTGTATGGCTTAAAGCACCTAAACCTGCTCTGTGAGACTTCTAAAATTAAATTTTATACCTATAAATTAATTTTAATGTTGGTTCTTTAAACTTCAGTAAGTCTCATTTCTTATCAACTCAAAAGTAATTTTTTCTAAAGAATTAGAAATATTTGGTTCATATTGTTGCATCGAGCTTATTACAGATTGTACCAGAGCCTTCGGCAAAAAAATGCCAGATTTTAATTAAGGTGATTGTAGGCTGACTTTGTGATTCCCTTTCATGTAAATTTTGGTCCCAGTCCATGTCTGCGCCCAGGTTCCTGGTCTGGTTGCTGGTTTTTAGGTCCCAATCCATGACTACACCAATGTTTCTGGTCTTGTTGCTGAATTTTTGATTCTAGTCCATGACTTCACCAATGTTTCTGGTCTGGTTGCTGTTTTTTAGGTCCCAGATCACGACTACACCAACGTTTCTGGTCTGGTTGTTGGATTTTAGGTCCCAGATCATGACTACACAAATGTTTCTGGTCTGGTTGTTGGATTTTAGGTCCCAGATCATGACTACACAAATGTTTCTGGTCTGGTTGCTGGTTTTCAGGTCCCGGTCCATGACTACACCAATGTTTCTGGTCTAGTCGCTGGATCTGTGGTGGCCTATAGTCCATTCTTTTTGGCTCCAGAGATAATCACTGCTGGTTTTCCGATCCCAGTCCATGACTACACCAATGTTTCTGGTCTGGTTGCTGGTGTTTAGGTCCCAGTCCAAGACAACACTAAGGTTCCTGGTCTGGTTGCTGGTTTTCAGATCCCAGTCCATGACTACATCCAGGTTCCAGGTCTTTTTGCTGGTTTTCAGATCCCAGTCCATCACTACACCCAGTTCCTGGTCTGGTCGCTGGATCTGTGGTGACCTATAATCTATTCTTTTTGGCTCCAGAGACAATCAGCTCAGTTTTGTACTTGATTAACTGAAAAAAGTTGAAGCACATCCAGTCATTAATCTCCTCAATGCATTTACCGAGATCCTGTCCAGGACCCTGGTCTGCTTGTGACATTGTAATTTAAATCTGTACATCATCTGCATAGATTAAGCAACTAATGTTGTTCTGTTTGACCTTTGCCAGATGCATCATTGTCATGCCTGCCTGAAGTATTTTACATTCCAATGAAGTGTCTTTTGTACACATCCTCAGAAACTAATTTTACATGTTGGTAAGCTGCAATATGTAAGAAACCACTAAGGGTTAACTGCAGTAAAAATGATAGAAATTTTTAAATTGAACATCGTCTTTTCATTTAAGGGCCTTACGTCACATCTGCGATACTACTGCTGTTGTTTTTCTCTACCATAAGTTTAAAACCACATGCGTGTCTATGGTGGCCATGTTTGTTGTTTTGTTTACACCCCACAAATACAGCAACTCGATCTGGTCTGAGTTCTCCAATGCGCCCCCTGGTGGAATGTTCTGGTAACAAACCAAACATTTAGTTTTCTAGTCTTTTGTTATTTTTTAGTTCCATCTTTCCTCTTTTGTATTCTGTGTGTTTTACTTCCTGTTTCCCGCTTCTCATCTTGTAATCAGCCTTTCTGTATACCTCCTCCAAGTTTATTTATTTCAATGCCAGTTCATTGTGAGTATTAGTCCTAAATCCGTCCAGTCAGGTCCATATTCTTTGGGAGTGTGTTCTTCTAGTCCTTGTGTTCCAGTCCTTTTGCTTGTTTACTTAACCATCCTCCTACCCCTTCAGTCTTTTCTGTTTAATTGAACAACCTTTGCTGATCCATCCACCTTTGTCTCTGCATTTACATCCTTCCATCTCCAGTAATTCTGACTCCTGAACACAAGCTTGTGCAGCTCGAGCCGTCTTGTTCTGATGTTCATAAATGACAGAGCTCATAAATAATCCTCAGACAAAGGCTAACATGATTAATTATGACATTAGCATTAATGATCTGCAGCTTATCCAGCACACCCCAGCGATGTTTGTCATTTTAGCTAAAAAAAAAAAAAAGAAAAAAGTGACAACGAGCAGCATCTACAAGTATGAACTAGATCAGTTTATTTTGTGTTTTGAAGATAGTGAACAGAAAAAAGCCGAATCAGAAATCTAAATCCATTTTTCTTATTTTGTCTGCAGATACATGTATGTCATCACTACAACCTAAATGAAGCTAACAGGAGAGCAGGATGACACGTGGATATCAATCCAGCTGTAAATGTTAAAGACTTATTAAAAAATGACCACCGAGCTCCTGTACACTCGTTTTTATCAGCTGTGTGACGTTCCTGAACTGCTCGCCATTATAACAAATGATTAAAATCTGGAATCTGACTCATTTCCAGTTACAACAGAGTTCCTGCTCTTTATAAATACATAAAGTATGCAGCCAACAGGTTGGGTGGGTCAGCTGAAATGCCGTTGCGTTCTTACTGCCAGCCGTAACCTTACCTGAGAGGTGGAGAATCAGTCGGATCACAATAGATGCCTCAGCTACGTAACAGCACGACACCTTTCTAAGATCCAAAGCACAACTCGTAAACAAAGACTGGAAAGTCCTCCCACGGAAAGTCCAGACTCCTCAGACCTCCTCGGATGGCCTGGGTACAAGTTTAAATGAAGACATTCCTGCTTTGTTTTTATGCCAAGTCACACAGGAAGTGCTGTTTTCTTAACCAATCAAAGGATTGCAGTGTGTCAAGCTTCACCTTTTATGGGTCGTATCGGTTAGATTGGTACCAGGGTTTAATAAAAAGTTGGAATTAGTTGCTTGTTCAGTTCGTTAGAAATGTTTCTACTAAGTATTTTCACCAGCTAATTTGCTTCATGGGCTGCACGGTGGCGCAGTGGTTAGCACTGTGGCCTCACAGCAAGAAGGTCGCTGGTTCGATCCTTGGCTGGTTTGGTCAGTGGCCTTTCTGTGTGGAGTTTGCATGTTCTCCCCGTGTATGCGTGGGTTCTCTCCGGGTACTCCGGCTTCCTCCCACCATCCAAAGACATGCATGATAGGTTAATTGGTCACTCTAAATTGCCCCTAGGAATGAGTGTGAGCGTGGAGGTTGTTTGTCTCTGTGTGGCCCTGCGATGGACTGGCGAGCTGTCCAGGGTGTACCCTGCCTGTCGCCCAAAGCCAGCTGGGATAGGCTCCAGCTTCCCCGCGACCCTGAATTGGAATAAGCGGTTCAGAAAATGAATGAATGAATGAATAATTTGCTTCATCAATGTCTATGTGGTTAGTAGTTAATATGTGATGCAGTTAGCCTCTAGTTCTCCCTGATCCATCCGGGTGCATTTGCTGGTGTGCATGTATGTAGTGCCGGGTTTTTCATTTGTATTTTTAGTTTATTTCAGTATATGTAAGTTGTGGCTCATTGGTTGTATACCTGTATATTTAGGTTTTTCTTTATTTTTCTGTATTTTCCTAGAACTGCGCACATAAAACCGAAACCTGGAATATGAGCACCTTGAATAAATCGTAGACGAGAAGACATCTGGTTCGGTCCTTTCTTTGGTACACCCTGCAGCGGGTCAGATTCATACAGCACCCAGTAGTTTTCACAGGTTGGGTCGGACATTAGTTTTCACGTATGGAAATGCACTAAATACGTTTTGCCCTGTTCCGCACTCGGCGGAAACAAGGTTTTGAAGTTCTGATTCACTCCCAGTTTCTTCATAGTTTACTTCCCAGCCGCCAGACTTCCTCCGTTAAAGTGTCTTCTCTAGATTTCTGGAGCTCTTTTACAGTTTTTATTTGGAAGTGTTTTACTTTTTTGCCTTTTTTGGCCTGTTCTTGCACCTGATCATTATTGAAACATAAAAAAGGCTCCTCATTAAACACAACTAGCAGGTCGTCAGAAAGACGCATCATTTGCAGCAAAGATCAGACGGAAAACTGGATTTTAGCAGCAACAAACCAAACAATTGAAAACTGGAGAAAAGACGAAGAGTCAGGACTGAAAAGGGATCTGAAATCCTGCAAAGACCTGAACCAGGACCAGAGATGCAGCTAAACCTTCAGCTGGTCCTTCTGCTGTTAGCTGACGCCTCACCAGAAATGGTCTCCATGGAAACGGGGCATCAAGAAGTCATTTTTAAGGAAGACAAACAAGGAAAAGACTGTCACATGATACAAGAACTGGACTGATGGAGGGAACCTGGAATCTGGAACTGAAGCTGAAAAGGAACATCCGAAGACGAGCTTCAGAAGGTCCTTCAAGGATCCTTGAGAACTATTCCTGAGACCTACTTTAGGAAATGATGAAGACCTTTTCTACAAGGGTTCCCAAGAATAGCAGTCTTCACTTTAAGCTGCTTAGAAGTAAACAAATCGGTTTTCCTGCAGTGTTTAGTAAAAATAATACTGGCTCAAGACTTTCACACACCTTAGTATTCAACTCGACAGGTTTGAAGACACGTCCTAGAAAAGCAGTAAAATCCTCATAATGAGGATGGGATGGCTTTTTGACTTGGATCAATATTCGTGCAAGTGCAAAGCAATCAATAAAAACCTGATCTACTTGGGTTTGCTCAGAATTAGTGGATGTGTTCTGCTGCTGAACGATGTGTGTTGGAGCGGAGCTTCTTTCCGACATTTTCTGTCAAACGTATGCAAACAGGAAAGCAACGGTCCAGTGACACCGCCAGCACACAGTCCCTGAGTCGCCTTGACCTAATTGAAGCCCAGCGGTCTGCCCCAGGTCATTCCCTAATACCTTCCTTATTTTAATGAGATTTTTAATTAGCATGTTAATTGCCTAACACAATCAGCAGGGTGACTAGCTTTCTGGCTAGCTGCTGTTGGCATCCAACTGGGCCATAACACCGAGGCTTTCCACCCCGCTGAACAAAACCCCGCTGAGCTGAGCGAGTGCAGCCTCCAGAGGAAATGTGGCTTAAAGAAAAGGAAGAAGGAGATTTTCTGGAGACTTGTGTTGCATTCGTGGGGATGGGAGATTTCTACGTCTAAATAATGAACACAGACAAGCTTTCCATCCTGCAACCACGTTATATGCAGCTTACAGCATTCAGCATATACCTGCTTTGTTGTCAAGCAGCGTTCTCCCGCACACTTAGTGTCTAAATTATAGCTAGAAAAAGGTTGTATTGGGACAAATGTTTGAAGAACATGACTAGAATTTTTATTTAACCCTGTAAACCTAGACATGGCATGTTTACTGCATGCAGTGTATGAGACGCTTGCATCCCTTCATGGTAAAAATCCTGCCAAACATGATCTGAATTTTATCTTCTAGTCCAGGTTTTCCACCTGATTTAAACCAATGTGTATTCAGCAGACATATGCAGAGCTCGGGTCTAAGTCTGGTGAGTTCCTGCAGGGAAACTAGGAAAACCTGCAGGACACCGGTCCTTGAGGACCAGGGTTGAGGATCCCTGCGTTGTTGATACCAGGAAGCAGAAGACTATAATGTAATGATTTTGATAGATTACATGGGGATAATAGTTAAGTTTTTGTTACATGTCCTTAAAGTGGAACTATTATGCGCATTTCAGGCTAATTTATTTTTATTTCTGAGACCAGAAGGGCTGGGATTGTTCGAGTTATTGTCACAAATGGCTTTATTTACTTCAGACCGACCCTCTCCGTAGGCTGTCAGATCAGCCTGCGGGCAAAAAGAGTGGATTGAGACTCTTCCGCATTAAGCTCCGCCTCCCGCCACTGCACTACATCGGGAGCGCGCACCGCACCTGCACATATGAACTTAATAAAAAAAAAAAAAAATACCATGTCAACACATAGCATAGTTGGAACCTGAATTAGAGCCTGAAAACGAAGTGGAAAACAGCAACCCACAGCAACGAATGCAGCAGGATGTCTCTCTTTGGTAAACTCACCAACCATCGTTGGAAATAACTTTATCCCACGTTTTCCACCCGCCTGATGTATTTGTACATGCCCTTGTTAACCAGTAGAAGATAACCAATCACCGAACCTTATCCCCCGGGACGTCACAAGGATTTCCAAGTAGAAAAAACTCTCTAAAACCACGCGTTTTTCGTCGCCATGGAAACTGAACGGAGAGAGTGCTGGAAGTCAAACTCAAACTCAAACATGCGTTTAGGTGATAAAAAACAGTGCCGTTCACATGTCTGATGAGGATTCAACACTGTAACACTGTAGAAAGCTCAGAAAACTCCAAATACCAGAATAGGAACCCTTTAAAGCATTTCTATGGTGCTATTTCTAGTTTTCTGAGCTTTCTACAGTGTTAAAGGGTTGAATACTCATCAGTAGGGCTGTGACGATATACTTTCATCCCAATTCGATTCAGATTTTTTTGGGTGCTGATTCAATTTAAATTGCGATTTTCTAGATATTGATGATTTTTGTAGATTAAAAACAAATGAAAAATGTCCCAAACTTCTTTTGCTTGTCATTTTTCTTGATTTCAATGAGGAAAAAACAACAATCGCCAGACCATCATTCTGCTGCTATAACGCCCAAGAAGACAAGCTAAAAGATCAATAAAAATGACACATTTTAATCTTATAATAGATTATTTTTATTTATTTGAAAACAAAAAGTTGACTTTTTTAACAAAAAAGTTATTTTAAAATTGTGAACCAAAAAATCTCAATATTCCTTTTTTTTATATGATTTTTCCACCCCTACTCATCAGACATATGAGCAACACCGTTTTTATCACCATGTTTGAGTTTTCCAGCACTCTCTATGTTCGGTTTCCATGGCGACAGAACGATTGGTTTAGGAGATTTTTTCTACTTCGACATTTTAGTGACACCCCTGGGGAGGGGACGACAATTGGTCGTCTTCTCCAGGTTGTGCACGTTAACGAAAAGAAAGCCACGCCCACCTTCACTGCTCAGTATAACTACTCCTAGCAGTTGACCAATCAGACGCATCCTGCAGGACATGGGGCGGAGCTTTCTCTGTTCTCTTGTTTCTGGCAGAGGCTGATCTGAGAGGATCAATATAAGATGAAAGAAGAGGTTTGTGAAAAATGATTGACTATTTCTTGCCATTCTGGACTTGTATATTATAATAAATTAGACTGAAGTGTGCATCATAGAGACACTTTAAAGTGCCAAATAAGACATTTTTTTTAAGGGTTGGACCTTGAAAAGTTAAATGAAAAATTAGCAGTTTTTCTTCTAAATTGGATTTAAGGTGATAATATTAAACCTGTTGCAGGTGTTCCAGGGGTTGGGTCACGAGGGGCAGCTGCCTAAGCAGTGAAGCTCAGTTTTCCGTCTCCCCAGCCACTCACCAGCTTGTCTGGGGGAATCCAAAGGCCAGCTGAGAGATGTAGTCCCGTCTGCATGTAGTTCCTCTTTAAAGTCTCCTTCTGGTGGGACGGGCCCAGAACACCTCACCAGGGAGGCGTCCAGGAGGTATCCCGACCAGATGCCTGAGCCACCTCATCCAGCTCCTCTTGATGTGGTAAAGTTGTAAAGTTCATCTCCAGGATGACCGAGCTTGTCACCTCATCTCGAAGGGAGTGCAAAGGAAGCCCATTTCAGCCGTGTGTATTTGGGATCTTTCATTTGGTCTGTACCCACACCTGGTGACCATAGATGAGGGTAAGAGTGTAGATCAGTCAGTAAATCGAGAGTTTTGCCTTTTGGCTCCTTCTTCACCACGATAGACCGATGCAGAGTCCACATCACAGCCGACGCCACAAGCGCTTTCCCTCCCACCTGAACAAGACCTCGAGATACTTAAACTCCTCCGCTTGGGTCAGGACCTCACTCCGGACCTGGAGAGGACTCTCCAACTTCTTCTGGCTGGAAGGCTGAAGTGTAAACCGCAGCTAATGCTAAATGTTTGTGCTTTCACTGGGAGAACGGCACCATATTTACAGCTTTGTGTTGTGTTCGTATCTACAGCAGCAGTTCCCCAAAGTACATCTCATCAACTTATATTTTATTCCCAGCAGAATATCTGAGACATGTCAACCGAAATGGCTGCCAAATTCTCCTCTAGTTGTGTTTAATTACATTTCCAGGCTTTTGCTGCTCCTGTTCCGACTTTTTCCAGACGTGTTTCTGCTGTCGGATTCACAATCAGCTCAAATTCTCAACGATATATTAAAACGTCTCAGTTTCAGCGTTTGATGTCGTCTAACTGGTGCTTCTCTCCTCATCCGAAGGACTTTCTGCATCTTTTTGGATGTCAGAGACATTAAAGCTGTTTATTCCTTTAACCCACGAGGTGTTCGATGTTTTTCCTCGGCCTGTTATTGTGCTGTGAGGAAGGAAACCCTCGGTGAGTTTGTTCGCTGAAAACATTTGCCTGCTGCGTCTGGAAATGAGCTTGATGGGAGTGGAGTTTGTGCACAATCACAGCGGGGGAGTGATACACTGTAAAATGTATTTATTAGTGGAGCTTTTAGTGTTTTTATGGAGAAGCTAAAGCAAGCACACATAGAAACTTATCAGGAGTCCATAAATATTGATAATGGCCATTACCTCGGGTAAATTTGTCTTTCAAAACCCGGCTGATATGTAAAGAATTAGCAGAGGTGTGAAGTCAAAGGCAGAGGCGTGTAAAAAGAGGGTAATAAATATGTGCAGCATGGGCAGGAAGATGTTAACCAGAGGAATCCGCAGCAGATAAAAGCAGATGAAAGTGGCCAGACAGATGGAGAGGAACCTATTAGAGTATCTCCCTCTGTTAGCATCGCTGTAGCAGGAACTCAAGGCTGTTCAGTTATGAGTCTTGCCTTTATAATTCACCTCTGCAGGCATCGGCTTCTTTATTGAGGCTGGCCTTCGCTGACAGACGGAGACGCAGAAGCGCCTTTGATTTAGCTCAGGAATGTTCTCAGTGGATCATTTTTTCTCGCTTGTTGTTCTGTCATATCGTTCTTATCTTTTCCTCTGTGCGCTCTGCCTGCTCCCTCCTTTCTAATGGCCTCTCTCTCTTTCATCCTTCCCTCCCCAGTCAGATCTATTGTATAGAGAACGCCCATGGCCAGCTGGTGCGTGACCTGGACTTCAATCCCAACCGGCAGTACTACCTGGCCAGCTGCGGAGACGACTGCAAGGTCAAGTTCTGGGATGTCCGCAATGTCCAGGAGCCCGTAAAAACCTTGGAGGAGCACTCGCACTGGTGGGTGGATGCACAGAGGTCGGGGGGGGGGGTTAGGGTTGTCAGCAGACAAGTGGGGTGGCCCTGAGTGTCAGACTGGATCAGAACCGGCTTGTCCTTCGGTGTTTAAGGGGCGAACAGGGTCGTAAAAATGCTGCTTCAGGGCATATGGAGTCTGATCTGAACAGGCTTTGAAATCTGAGCTTTTCTGTTAGAAAATGAAAATAAGAGATGCTCGTCTCCACTTCCTGTTGACACGATGTTACTGCACAGATGTAGACAGGGTTTCACTGACAGCATACAGTACATATTTACCCAACTTCAGAGGTGTCTGACCAGAGGTGTGTTGGGCTTTGCACGTCTCCAAATGCAGCCTACAACTTCTAAACACATCGCTTTGTTCTCACGGCCTCAAGAACAAGAGAAATGTTACGACATGTATGTCAGAATATGAGGTTTCTGACCAAACATTCAGTTCAGTTCAGCTTTATTTGTACAACAATGTCATTTCAGGCTCTTTAAAGACACAACAATTCAAGCTAATTCATAATAAATAGCCGAGCTAAGAGAGAAACCAACAGATTGCATCGAATCTTAAATCCAGTCCTCCATCCTGAGCTGCATGAGGCAAAGGTGGGAAGGAAAACTCCCTTTAAACAGAAAGGGAAAACCTCCAGTAGAACCAGGCTCAGGGAGGACAGTCATCTGCTTTGACCGGTTGGATCTGACAGGACAGGAAAGACAGAGCATGTCCACTTTGGTCATGGTTCCAGAAGTCTTGTGGTTTGCAGCTTTGCCAGCCTAAGCTGTGCTTTTTAGAGAAACAAGGACTTTCTCCTGCAACCCTTTCAGTGTAAGAGAAGGGGAAGTTGGCTTCAATCTGAGCTAGATAACCCTCGTGAGATTGGTTCAGCTAATTACAAAAGGGACTTTAATAAAAATGCTTAAGGTCCATCTCTAGGATCACTATTGGTAGCAGTAAATACCAGGTCAAAACACTAACAAACAACACTTAACCGTAAACTTTAAGGGACTGAGGTGACAGATCCCGGACGAGCCCCCATTGATGTTACAACCCTGGCTCAGAGAAGAACAAGAAGACATTAACAGACCACAAATTATTGTTTATAGTAAAGTAATTTGTTAACCAGCATACAGAAATGATGGAAAAAATCTGAAAACACAACTTAAGATATTAATAAATCCAATATAGAGAAAGATAAGCAATGCTAGCACCCATAAACTGCAGGTAACCACCTACAGGTGGGTTCAACTAAAGCCCCGTTTATGCTCTAAGTTACAGATAGAAAAAGAGCATTTTGTTTGTCTTTTGCATCGTTTACGTGCAAAATTTGGTCCATTTTCAGAGAGCTTATGGACGTATAGTTTGACATACGGAACAGAGTAGAAGCACTGGAAACCAAAGTGTTCATATCACTCACGTGTGACCAGCAAAACTGGACATACATATTTACGTACTTTTCAAGTACGGAGACTTTTCCACAAAGGTCCAGCTGCCCTGAATGAGCTTTGCAGCTCGGTTAAATAGCGGCGAATCAGCTGATGCAGAGAGTGGTCCGAAAAGCCGCCAATCACATCGAAAAATATAAATATTCATAAGCAAGCCTGGGTCCGTAAGATTTGTTTGAGGAAGACGCTTTTTTCAAAAAAGTTGGACTTATTTTACCACACTGAGTTCACAGACATGCAACAAATGCTTGGAGAGGACTTGATGCACACTTCATGCACATTGCGCACAATTGATAAGTGAACTCTGCTAATTACCCAAAAATGTTTGTATAGTGTTTACATGAACATCACATCTGCAGATCCCCCAAAGGAAGCAAAATAAAGAAAACTGAAACAAAAAAAAAACTGGTGGATTCTTTAAGTTAGATGTCTCACTTGGTTCTGAGATATTCAGTTCTTGTACCTGGATCATCTTCTACCAGACTGAAAATGGGTGAAAAAGGAGCTTATAGGTACAGAAAAACCTCCATAAAGCCTGGGAAACTAGTGCTCAGGACCACTTTTAAAAATTCTGGCTGTTTGGAAGCAAAAAGAAAGCTGGATCAACATTTTTGCACATAAAGAATCCTGAAGCAGGAACTGAACGCAGTGATATGGTTCTAGTGAGAAATGTACAGCTTGCTGGCTGTGTATATGAGCAGACCACACAAGCTGAAACACATTGGCATCTCTCTGTCACACACTCAGCCACCCACAGAAATCATGCAGAAAATGCAGGCATTCAGAAATGTCTATTTGGGTGTGTATTCAGATGCCAGTAATGGGGATTTGCCAGCTTGTCGTCCACATTTGAGCTTTATTCACATGTGCTGATGATCATTATCACGCACTCCATGAATCTGGCTTGATTCTTTTGCTCGTTTTTTCAATCCAATATCAAATTCTTCTCCATTATTTCCTCCATTTCTTTTACTTTACGTCAGCACCGCCTCCCTCCCTTTGTGAGCCCGGGGCACAGCTCAGAGTGCGGTCCCAGTTCCCTCACAGGGAGGGATAACCAAGGCTGTCGACAGAAAATCAGCCACGGCCACGCCGTTCCCTGCGCTACGCTAATCCGCTTCCCTGCTAAAAAATAGTCCCTAATACCCCCAGCAGCCCCGAGGCCATATCCTGGCAGCGCTCCGAAAAATGAGCATGCACAACAAAACACACACGCAGAGAAACACCCACACACACACACACACACACACACACACACACACACACACACACACACACACACACACATGCACCACACTGAAGATAGGTGCTCACACAGGCAAACACAAATGGGAATATGCATTATAGAAATGCTTCAACGCACACAAATGCACGTGGCCACGCGGATAAAAAGAGAACCGCTGCAAGAACACTGATTAGACGATGGTGAACACACACACACACACACACACATCACCTATCGCCTATCAGAAGACATCCCATCTGCAGCAATCTACAGTTATGGATATGTTTGCCAAGCCTGTCTCTCTTCTGGAGATAACGTCTGTCCCCATGTGGAGTGTGTGTGCTCTCGGATGCTTCATTGTGTGTGTGTGTGTGTGTGTGTGTGTGTGTGTGTGTGTGTGTGTGTGTGCCGTTATCAGATATGTATTGGTGTGCTGCAGCGGGGCCCAGTTTGGCTTGCAGACACACACTGATCATCTATTCAGCTTACACCGAGTGTGTGCTTTCCACACTAACACACACTGGTCTGCGGTGGACGGTTGAGCTCGTAGCGATGCCTGAAGCTCTGCAGAAGACAACTTGGAGCTGCATTTGACCCGGCGAGGCTCGGTCCTTCATGACAAACCCACTGTCTGCCTATTTAATTAATGATGAGTGTATTACTACTTTTTTATTACATCAGGAGAAGTCGGGGCATTTCATTAGTTTGGAGATAAAGCAATTAATGAAATGAGAAACCAATCATCAGGGCAGCGAAGGAGTTATCATCGTGTTTATTGTCATTCTGAGTGTGCTTTCCTGGATATGCCTGAATTATCGAGGAGAGAGGAGCTTTTTGTGCTTTGTGACGATATTAAAAATGAGAATTAACACCCAAATAGTCTGTTTTAATTAAACAATTCACCGACAGATCAGTTATAGTTCTTCGTTACCAACCTCGTATGACCCATGATAAAAGTTTAGAATGAAGTTTTATAACATCAAAGGTCATTTTTAACAAACTTTGGACACAAAAACTGGTGGAAGACATAAAAATAAGCAAAAAATATCGATAGTTAGCAGATTTCTAGCCATGAGAGGAGAAGTTATGAAATTCTTCAGTTTAGCATGTGAGACTTTATAATAATTTATTTAGATAAATATGAAGCCAAGTGTGTGTTAACATCATGCCAATGGTCTGATGGAGAGTTGTGTTGCTGCACATCCATCTGGGAAGGGTTATAAGATCATCTACAGACTGTCTGGAGTCCATCATTCTACAAAGAATTACTCACAAGTGGAAAGCATTTAAAATGGCTCTCCGTCTTCGCAGGCAGGGACGTCCCTGCAACGTCAGGACAAATTCAGAGCTCAGAGAACCTGGAGAAGATAATCAAGAGTTGCATCTCATGTCTGAATGTTAAATGCTAACGCTCATTACAGTCCACATAGAACAAGACTGAACCAGTAAGGCCAGTCGTAAGCGTTTTGTAAAACAAAGGAGCTTTAGAATTTGGTTCTGAGAAAGGTGGATCTCCCCATGACTTGTGCTTTTGTAATTATTTTCATTGTTTTTTCCCCTATTAATAAATAACTATAAAAAAAATTAGTTGTTTATTTAATATCGCCATACAAACATCTGTCTTATCTGTCCCTGGTCTGATTAGTCTCAAATTAAATTAACATGCATGAAAAATACTTCATTTATCCCTGAGAGGGGTTAAGGTCACCATGGCGAGACGTATGCTGCTTTTTATGAATGAAGACTGATGCAGGCACATGCTTAGTCGATGCTTTCAGGAGAAGATTTTATGAGGTACCTTGAGGTTCCTCATGAGGATGGTTTATGACATGAAGGCCTGTGTGATGTAATCTGTAAATGGCCTTTAACAGACAATAGAAGAGCTATCTCAGTAGATCAACACGATCTGAAAGCGATGTATTGAAATAGGAGAGACTTGAAACAGAATCTAGACCTTCAGCACCTCAACACTTTTCCAGAGCAGACATTTCACAAACTGGAATACTCTTGCTGTAGTCATGTTCACCCACACGGAGCTTCATGGAAAAGTCATTGATATGCATCTGATTTTCATCCATACATGAACGTTTGCTGAATGGTTCATGTGTGTCTCAGGGTGTGGAGCGTCCGCTACAACCACAGTCACGACCAGCTGGTGCTGACGGCCAGCAGTGACAGCCGCCTCATCCTCTCCAACATGGTGTCCATCTCTTCAGAGCCGTTTGGACATTTGGTGGACGACGAGGAGCTCAGCGATGGGGAGGACAACCACCAGGAGGACAAGTAAGGAGGGTTTGGTTTGTTCTGCTGGATGCTGGATGGATAGTGTGTTAGTGTAAATACAGAATATGTAGGTGTGAATGTGCTGAGGGTCTACAGGCTGAAACCACAAACCATAACATTCCCACCACCGTGCTCCATGTTGGTGATGGTTCTTCTCAGTCTCATCACAGTTTCATGTTCTTGGACGTCTCCCTTCCAAACACGGCTCTGCACTAAATCTCTTTCAACACACTGAAGACTTCTTCCAGAGTCTTTTGCAGATAAGATTGCGAACATCTTGCATCAGCCCGAGAAACGTAAAGGTGCTGTGATGTGATTTTAGACTTTGCTGAGAATTAATTTAGCATCAAGCCTTCAGCCGATTAATATGCAGGAACAGCTGTTCCATAAACTGTTTGTTTGAACTCTAGACCACTGAAAGATGATTTTCTAACTCCTTTAAATACTTTAGATTCATGAACACGCAGCTCTCCTAACATCTGATTTTACTGCAGTTTGCCATCAGAGTTGTTCTGCAGAAAACCTGAAAACAAATTTTCCTTCTCCCTTACGTTTAGTAATTTAGTTAAATTACACTGAAACTGGAAGGTAAGTAACTTAAAACTCTATCAAAACCAATCTGAAATCAATATTCTTCTCATCTTTATCAGCTGATGCTGTCAATACAGCATCAATATTTTATTCTTGTAATATCACTTTTAATCAATAAAGACACATGTGCTGCAGCTGCAAGTACTGTCTGCTGATTATATTTGTCTAAGTTGGTAACATTATTTAATTATTTAATACCTGAATTTATTTACAAATCTATTAAAACCAAATAAATATAAAAACATATTTAAAAAAAATAAATAGCAAAAGGTGGAATAAAATAAAGTGCAACAAAAATTCAATAGTTGATCTGTAATAAATAAAAGTAAATGTGTACGTATAAAAAAAATAATAATATATATATATATAAAAGTAAAAAATACAAATAAGATTATTGGTAAATGAATAAAATAATTTTAAAAAGACAGGTGTCTAGGCATAAAAATATTTTGTACAACATGATATAGTGCTAAACTTGGTTTCTGAAAGACCTTTATTTGCCTATTCAAACAAAATGTTCCCAAAACCTGCAACAAAAACATGCTGAAATAGATTACAGGATGTCAAAATACAAGAGCAAAACGTTCTGAGCATGCCCAGTGAGCGAAACCCAGGTACCCTGATACCCAGTCAACTGATTTTCCAGCAAAAATATTTTTTCTTTTTTAAACAGTTTAACCTTAATAATTTAACTTTTGAAGATTTTTTGCAGTAATTT